>NC_039490.1:2187833-2487833 GCF_003590095.1 Trichoplusia ni
GTGTCCTCTAATAAGAGGGTGACCTTATATTACAATTGATTTTCACAATATATAAATTACTTTTGCGTTATTTTCAAGTAGTTTAAACTCTTATCTAGAATAAAAAAAGACCACGTGATCATTAACTACACAAAATCAAAACGTTTATGGCGCGAAATCTTACGAGTTTTGAGGGTATTAGGTTCGATTCCCCGCACGCTTTAAACCATTCACATAATCGTGGGTTGTACAATCCCACCGTAGCCGAGTATAATGGAATAATACAGCTGTATGTGCGAAGGACAAACACAAGCATCTCATACGATACTTTTTATTTATAGTCTATTTCCTTACCAATTGTTCTATTAAGATTTTGTGAAACTTTATAAATAAGAGTGTATCTCTGGAACCAGACAGTCGCATTTATGATATTACTTTTAAACCAGTATTAAGGAATGGCTAGAGGGGAACTTAGAAGACATCATTTATTTCTAGTATAACATTCACTTACTTATTTACTCTACAAGTCCTATTCAACCCCTTTTACGGATTTAATTTCGTCAGTACTTACCAACTGTCGATAATCTAACTAGGTGAGCGTGATGCCCTGGACTCCATGATAAAGAGAGAAGAAGCAGCAGGCCCCAGTGAGAAGCCTGATGAGGAGCCCGAAGACTACGCCTCAAGCGCTTCGTCTTGGGCGCCCAGCGACGATGGAGCCCAATCTGGAGATTCCGGTACTGAGGTAACTGGAGTCTTATTTTCTAAGCAGTAAGGATGATTTTTAATAGGACTATCAGCTTGGCTTGCGATGAAATAATAAATAGGGTCGTTATGAGGGTTATTTTGGAGATAATAATTTTGGGCAAGTTTGTAATTATCTTTATGTAGGTAGGTAAGTAAGTAACAACATGTTTAATAGTCAAAACTGACATTTATGCCATAGTTTGAGGGTATTTCACAACATAATATAATGTGGGTAATTTCTTTCAGATGACCGACAAAAAAGTCAAATTAGATCGTTCCAGACGTCAGTATACCAACAGACGATCCAGTAAAAAGGTGATAGTTCCCCGTCACAGAGCCAACCCTGTTATACCAAAGATGATGAAGCATGCCAACCTGATAAACCGTAAAAGACAACACAACGGTACTCCAAAAGCAATAGCTATGCAATCTATGAACAAATCTTCTCCGGACTCAACGAGGAAGAATCTACAGAAGGGAAATCCTCAAAATGTATCCATCGATGTACGTGAACTTATCAAAATAAAGAACAGCTTTAAAACATTGTTCAAAATGCTTGAGGATATGAAACGACCAGTATCAATGCTGGATCAGACTTCAAATGAAACTGTTACAGAAAAAATAAACAATACAAGCCAATTTAATCAATCGATGGAAGAAGATAAAGAAGAAATGAGCGAACATGAAGATTTCAATCGCTCAGATGATAATGTTCTTATTACTAATAAGTACAATAATGTTAAGGTGACAACAGCTAAAAACACAGGTCCGAAGGATGATGAATGGGTAAGTTAAAACACTTTTTCACATCTTTTAAGTAGACATAAAATTAATATGACCAAATTAATTGTATCCAACAGTTGCTGAGAATTTAAATTTTTGTACCATATGAATAATGAATCTAAAATCGATTGGTAAATAGGGTTGTACGTAGTCGATCAACTTACCTACATGTTTTTTTTTATGTTCTAACAAATCCGGCAATCATAAATTATCACTTAAAAGTCTGCTACATACAAACAAGTATTTCGCTGTCTTTGTAAGTGTAGTTATTACCAAGGTCATAAATACCGTTACTTCAACAAAAGGTAACGAACAATCGTGTGACAACTGCCAGCTAAGTTATTCATAGTTTTTTATACGGCAGAAATTATTATGCGTAGTCTTCCGGCTGTCGAGAACTGACCTATGTTATATTTGTAATTAAATATGATCGTGTTTTTACTGTCTAAGAGTTGTTACTATGATTAGGTACCTATTTAGGTTTGTTTTTTTGGCTCTTTTTTCCATAAAAAGGTATACGTCGGTGAAAGAAATTCAGGCAGCGACCGTTAATTTCTACATTTCAAAAAGTTTTTGTAAGAAAAAGATGATGATTTCTACTCGCGAAAAAAATATTCAGTTTATTATGACTAGACTTCCTATGGTAATGGTCCACATCCCCCTGTAGGATTTATTATAGATATAACTAATGAACTGTTAATTTTTAAGACATTAACCATTTATCATTTAAGTTTTGGACTTCAGACATTAGCCCATTAGGAAAATCACTGAGATTCAAACGAAGGTGTTATATAACTTTTCGATTTTTTTTCCAATTTCAGGTACCGATTGGGAGTGGAAAAACCTTGATACATAAAGACCAGTTCGTAAAGGTCAATTGGAAATCTTATACGATTGCTACGCGAACACTCCTCTTAGCTGTATTTCCAAGAAGGTAATAAAAACATTTACAACAGAAAATGTATTTCTTACTGCCAACAACTTTATTATGCTAAAGAATTGTATGTTTAGTGCGAAGGATGAAGGTAACGTAACTGGTCTATATTAAAGCAATGGATTAATCATTATAAAAAGCATTAAAAAAATCCTAGACATTCACTTTAAAAACATTGTTGACTTCAACGCCCACTTGGACAGCGCGCATCTGCCCTAAATCATTAAAAACATTTGACGTCATCTTATGAAGTCACGTTTTTGTTTTTAGGATACTGGCAACCCATTCACTAACCGGGAAGAGATCGCCAGCCTTCCAGGACAAGCCGGCTAAGATGTGCTTGGACCCGAAGATAATATCCGATGTTATAATGGAAATTATGGACAGATTTAATGTGAGGGAAAATCTAGTCAGGTCAGTACAAAATTTTCCTACCAATTTATATTAGTTTCTTGTATTTTTAGACTTGACCAATCTCAGAGCCCTCTACGTCTCCCCCCCCCCCTCTCCATTAAAATAACTTTTAATGCTCAATTTCTATTAGAAAAATAATCTAGCAGCCGTATTCAAGAATTAATGATGCTGTCGCTTACAATTAAGTGCCATGTAGAAACACATAAACTTTTAAGAACGTCGTTTACGTTTTAAATAGAAGTTAACTGTGATGAGATGTATACTTAAAAAATGCAACGATTTCCTAACGCGTATTTGTCAGGATTGCCCAACTGGTTTCGATTCCAAGCGAAGTCACTAATCATGAGCTGACAGGGTGGCGGGGTTGCGTGAGTGAAACCTTGCGTCGTTTAAGCACTAGCAGCTTATAACCATTGTACGTTTGGCCCATGGAAATCGTAGTAAAGTATTTCAGGATATTTTCTGTCATTTGGCTGACTTCCAGTTTGCCAATTATATTATACGTGACATCGGTATTGTCTAATAAGAGCAAATAGACAAAGAACATGCAGGAGACAGAAATAAATGAAATTCTATTTGAAGCAAGACATGAGAAGAAATATTTTTTGTATTAATACGCTAACATGCTTAGGTTTAACAGTGAAAGCCTGTACTCAGGCTTGCTACAGAGATACATAATGTATAATTAAAATATACCACGCTTGTAACGTGTGGTGTTTTCAAACATCATATATACAAACAACAGTTTCTGACGAACATAGACACTTGTAATTTAACTCGTTTCGATTAAGTAATGACCATAAAAATATGTTGTAATGAGGTATTGAGGTGGACATAGATTAGACCCTAGTTTTTGGATTCAATTCGAGGTTACCAAGACAAAAAAAAATCTTAAATTAAAAACAATGTCTTGTTTTGTTTACAGAAGTATTATAACGACCAAATGCGCTGACGAATGTAAGATGTGGAAGAATAAAGTGAACAAGAAGAAACCTCGCAATCAAGAGAACATCCCGCCTTCCTCAAACAGTATTATAAAAGGGGAAAAAACTGAGAGTTGAAGGATGGTACCTAAATAATGTTGAGTGAATTGGCTGTGACTTTCTTTAGTTATAGGGAATAATGTCCTTGTGATGCTTACACACTTGTAATGCATCAGTTTTGTAATATAATATTTTTATGAAGCTTTTAGTTTTATTTAAACACCTCCCTTTGATTTAATCGAATGTAAATAATAGATAGCTATAAATGCAAAAATATGTATCTGTATCTGTATGTGTATGCTGATGTAGGTGTGTCTGTTACCCGGTCACGACGGTTGGACCGATTTTTTAGACTTTAAAAAAGGCGTATAAAGGTAGCTGTCACCTTGGACTAACACATAGTCTTCTGGCCACTTTTATCCCTACATTAAAGAAGGCTTTTGCAGCTGTTAGCCGAGCAACAGCTAGCTGTACTCACATAGCAAAAAATTATATACAATTATATATAAAATTATACGTAACAGTAAATAAGTAACACAATTAGGTGCAGATCAGCGGAGACTGAGCCCAGCAGTTTGGTTAATAAGCTAGGTAATTCATGACTTCAAAAAATATAAGATTTAATAAAAATATTTATTTCACCATTTGATATCATTAGGTAAATACAATTAAAATTAATAAGTTTATTGACTAGAGCGTTAATATTTTGTTTTAAATGTACATAGTTGTACATTTTACACAATAGAAGGCCAACTTATTATTTTTAACTATTCTTCGTAAAAAAATCTTTCAATTTTATCAGAAATATACAAAACAAATGCACAAAGCTTTACCTATAAATTGCCATAGACTAGACACGTATTCAGAAAGTCCCAACTTCCAAAACAGTCTAACCGAAGCGGATAAAATTTCTTTTTCCATTTCCATTATGGCTATCTTGTATAAAAAGGCAGATAAAAAATCAAGACGTTAGATAGCTCAATAAAAACAGTAAATATAGGGTTTTCCGTAACAATTGTGTCTAGTAATTAATTCCTATCTAATTTTCCGCAGTTCATATCATAATATACGATTATCTCGATAATTTATACCCTAATTCCCTTGCTGGAAGATGCCGAGAGGTGACAGTACAAGGTCTGTGTTAGTACTGGCTATGATTGCCCTCATCAGCATCATGTCGTCAGGGGTGTACCTCCAGCCACTCAGCTGGCCGAGGCTCTGGAGTTTGGGGCAGCATTCCATCAGCAATTCCACTGTGTCCCTCGTGAGTCTTGGAGCATTGGGGAACCAAATACCTTCCAGATTCTCGAATTTGTATCTACGAAGCATCCTGAAAGAAAAAGAAGGTTTGGAGTGTTTTTTTTTAATATCTATTTAATAGCAGTAAGCTTCTGTGAGCGCTAATTTGAGACTATTTTGACTGTCTATTGATTTTAAGAATAAAATTAATGAAGACCTCAAACACATACAAGAGTAAATTAAAACAGAAAAAACAGTTTTGTGTAACATAGGAAAAACTATGTCGTCTATTACAAATTCGACTAACCCAATTTTACACAAGTAACTTACACCTGCACCGGTAACAGGTACCCAGGTAACTTTGCTATAGTAGTAAGCATATGAATATCATCATTATCAGTATTGTACATCGAATTTTATAAGATTACACTACCGTGTAGGTGTGTTACCCGAACATTTGTGTATTGTTTTCTTTACCGAGTTAAATTACTCACAGATGTATGCCAAGGACGCGGTAATTTCGGGAAGTGCCTGAGAGTCTGGCAGGTATATTCAATACGTTCATTAGAAGATAAATATTTGAATAATTTAGCTTTTCGTATACTTTTGAATGAGATTTTGTTAAAATCATTGATTGGTACACTCTCGTAGATGAGATAGGAATGAAACATGATCTGCTTATATGTACCTACATAATTATTAACACCAAGTTTACGTAAGTACTGTATCTGTGTAAGTAGTTAACTAAGCCCTTGTTAAGAAGGACTTTCGAAACTTGCAAATTTCTGTGGCCACGGTCACTGCATAGGTTAATTAGTTACTGCCTATACCTACATGAAAAAAGTATTAGAAAGCTTTTCCTACTAAATAATTACTTACCGCGACATATCATTGTCGTCCAGCTTTATTTCATCGCCGATAATCAATTTCTTTAGCTTTGGACTACCAGTCATCAAATATTTGAGACATGACGTCGACAAATTACCCTGAATAATCTCAATATGTTCCAACTTGTTAAACGGTATTTCTTCCTCATGGGTCGCAGTCTGGATCTGGTAGAACTCTAAACTTTCCAAGTTTCTGCAAGTCTCTGCTACTCTAGTAAAGTTGAAGGAACCCGAAGACCCAGAGAGCATCAAAGTAACTATTTTATGACCAATTTTATCTAATAACTGGTGCAGTTCATGGCATTGGAATTTGTTTAGCTTAATCTTAGTTATGTAGCTCAAGTCTTTGATCAGCTGCAGCACGTTAGGGTCCGGCTCCTCGAGGTAAATGGTGTCTATCATAGGACACAAGGCCAGTATCGCCTTCATGGTCCTCAAGTTCGTCTGCACATCATGAACGTATTGCAGTTTTGTTTTGAAGTCTGGTGGGCAGTCTGTGTTGTATAAGTGGTAAATAGATTTACCAACAAACGAATAACTGCCAAGATTTGTGAGGTTTGGCAGCTTTCGTATTAATAATGCGACATCTGTGTGATCTATGTTCTCCTCGCCGTACATTCCGATGTTTACGACGGTCAGACTCTGGATTAACTGTGGGTTCCCTGTTAACATTGCATCTATTCCAATTTCTGTGATGTCAGTCTCTCCCGATATGTCCAGCAACTTCAATACTTTATTATATTTACCGATATATTTGAGCACTTCATCATTGGCTATGTAAGGGATATTCAAGCAAGTCAACCCCGGTATATTTTTAAGTAACTGATACATTACTGGCAAGAGCTCGTCCTTAACCCACACACCTTTTAAATTGAGAGCAGTCAGGTGATGGCCTTGCTCGGTAATGAGCTCAAGGACTTTTCTATAATAGGGACAGGGGAAAATTCCTGTCGCTAAACTCTTGACATTTTCTTTGAGCAATAGTTTCATGGTGTAGTATCTAACAGATGGATCGAGGTATTCTGAACTGAGGATCAGGTTAATGAGATCTTGGAAGATGTCGCTGGTGGCTCCCATGCTCTCGTAGTAGGAGGAGACCATGGCGAACTCCAGCGCGGAGTCCTCGTCGGAGGTGACGCGGGAGAGCGCGTGGATGAGCTGGCGCGCCACCAGCGACAGCGACAGCTCCTGCAGCGGGGGCACCGGCAACTTCGGCGACATGACTACACTAACTACACTTCCAACTTACACTTAACACTTAATCACTTTCACTAAGTACGTATAACTCCACTAAAGTCGCACTAATTGAGCATCGCAGTATGTGTTGCGACTTTCAGTTTTGGGAAGAGAAAGAGGTGAAAAATCGTAGAGTTATTTAGCTCACGCATGCGCACCGCGGGCTGGCAATGCGCCAGCGCACGTTTATAATTCAAACTCACACAACTCGGGCCGTATTTTTAGAACTTTTATAAAATGTGTTTATCGCTTGTGGCGTGTGAATTGTTATTATAAAAACATCGATGCTGAACGAGATTCAGAGAAAAGAATGTAATGTGCCTACCTAATAGGTAAATAAGATGACAGAAATGCTGTTGACACTTTTAAACATTTAACTTTTATATCATAAATATCTAGTATTTCTTTGTGCATTCACTTCTATGCGAAACTAAGAGAAAAGTCAATAAAATAGCTTAATTAATTTTGCCCTTTTTCAAACTTGAGGGTGGGATATTTTAAAGATAGACTACAATAAACTTTTCCTTTAATAATACTTCACTACCCTTTTTTGTTAATCATATCAGAATTTAAGTTCTAAAATAGGTAAGGCAGTAAAGCAGCTTAATGTAAATAAACTGTTGAACATACATAAGGTAAATAAATAAAAATCTTTCATAATTAAATAAATTTATTTTATATCGGAATTATAACAATGTTATATTCAATCTGAGGGGTAATGGAGTTTGATCTGTTTTTTATATATTTTTAATGTTTTCTAGCACACATTTGTCTTACATTTAAAATAATATTACGATGAAAAGTTACGTTTGTATAGTTACAGAAAATACTTTTATATTCCACTTACAATATACGTTTTTCTGTGTTCCTTTATCTTCAACAATTACTATTACGGCAATGTTCATAATGTTCAAATTTTACCACAAAATGTAACAAAACGAAATTTGATGATTTTTTTTTTCTCAACTTCTAAACTTCACTTCATAAAATGATGTATGTACCTTAAAGTTTCGTCGCGATTTTACACCAGCCGTAGTCACGAATCACGTTGCAATTTCACTAAACTTCTAATCCACAATTACAGTACCTTACACTAAAAGTAACAACTACAACTCTTCACGTAGGTACCGGTAAGTTCTTAGCAACTAGCAGTAATATCTGTTTTGGTGGTGAAGCACCAGTTGGCGATATCTTTGGAGACCTTACACCACTCTTCCCCGTGATGTGGTTCGGCCGCTTTGCAGCGAGTCTTGACGTCTTCTTGCTGTGTTCGTTTACCGTGGAGTAACTCGAACTTGTAGAAGTAAGCCCAAGCGTCGCCCAGGTCGGGGTCGATTTTTACCTGGAGGTAGCGTTTTGTTAGATTGGGTGATTGTTTTGTTCATCTTTCTTAGCTCATTACTCGCTATTAATGAAATTATCAGTGATGGTTTAATATTTTTGGGATCATCAATTGGACTAGTCCAAAATCAAAAGCTTGTTTGAAGTAGGCCGTTTTCCAGGCACTTTCAAACGTTACAACTCTATTTTGTCCAGCCTTTGTTTATTTATTTTTCATACATAGCTAAATATACTTAATCAGGCAAAGTTAATGTCTTAGCCACCACTGTATCATCAAGGGAATCAAGGGAAGGCTGGATAGTTAAGATGTACACATACAACCTGTTTTAAAATGATAAGGAGATATATCTTACCGTTCTGGTTGAACCACTCGCGACACTTGTTGAGTTTCCTCTCGGTCCAGAACAGCTGAGACACGGCTAGCAGCACGTGTGCGTCGTGCTCGCATTTCTTAAGCGCGTCCACCTATTAACAAAAATTAAGAGTGTAATTGGTTGATGATGAGATGACCGTTCTTTGGTAAAAAAGTACTTTGCAGGACAAATGGTTATAACAAATTGGGAGAAAAATCACCTGATAAAAGATATCGACTTTTGTACCAGGACAAACTTTACCTCTCTTTACTATTAAAGTTCAAAAATTATAAAGAAACCCTAACATATTCGTAGATCAAGTCTGGATACCTTGAAGGTTGTCCATTTGTCATTGACCACATTTGCTATTCCACATAAAAAATGACAGACATATCATAAGTTTTAAAATCATTCCTTACACTCTTAGTTTTCCTCTGTGGCCGTGACTCCATGAATATAGCTTCTGCCCACAAGCGGCCGGCGCTGGGACACTCCTGCAACGCTTTCGCCATCACAGCGTTAGCAATCTCAGCGCTGCCATTCCGCCTCTCTAGTCTTTACGCTCTCCAACCTGTTTTTGAACGAGACCAATCTCTATTAATAATATAATTATTATAATATAGATAAGTTGGAAAAACTTAAAAAAAAAACAATAAAAAAAAGTTCCGATTTTAATAAGTGAAATACAATCTTCTCGAAACTGTTTTAATACGAGATTTAAAGTAATGAAAAATAAACAAAATGTGAGGAAAAATGAATAAAGTATCGATGAAAGGTCTTAGAAGATCTATTTCATTAAAAATCTACAGATATTTGTCTCCACTTACCACAATTCTGCAGTCTTCGGATTCCTTAGCCTGGCTTTCTCCAGCACTGATCTCGCTTTCGTGACGTTCTTGAGTTTTTCTTCTAGTCGAGACAGTAATATCCACATCGGGACACTAGTGGCACATTTCTTGAGCTAAAATATACATTTAATTTAAGAATAACTGCACAATAAGAATAATCAAAGTTTTTGGGAGCCGTGGCAATTCAAATGAAGCCCGCCCTTTTTAATACATGAAAACTTAAACATGACCTTAACAAAAAAATGCAGAAAAGATATTACAGCCTCTTAATAAACCTTTCAAGTGAATGAAAGTATTGCTCACCCCTTGCGAGTATGTCTGTCTCGCTTCCTCGTGCTTGCCCATCTGTTCTTCTATCTCGCCTTTCATCATGTGCAGCTTCGCGTAATCCCCGAACACTTTGATGGCGTCTTCCAAGATTTGTAAAGCGGCATCCAAGTTGTTCAGCGCCCATTCGAGTTTCGCCGATTTTATCATTACCTGTTTTAAATAAATCTTTTATAAGTAAGTATTTCTCCAACAATTTTAAGGATATTTAGCCAGTATTTTATAAGGGCTTTTATCATCTTTTCGTGTTAAAAATAACTATTCATGTTTTAACGTAACGTTTTTCTATTGAACAGTTTACATAAAATGGGAACAAAACTACCATTCGTGCACAAAAGTAACAATCCAACTAACCTAGATAATAGAATAAAATCCTAAAATTTCTAACATAAAGTATGTATTTTACTCACCCTCGGCGTGGGAGCAGAAGCCCTCGCTTTCGACAGCAGTCGTCTCGCTCTGTCATACTCTTTGTTCTCGCTCTCAAGCTTGACGGCCGCCAACCAGATTTCTTCAGAGTTGGGGTTAGCTTGGAAAGCCAGGGATAAGATACCTCGAGCCGCTGGTACATCACCTGTGAAAGTACCATAAGTATTGTAGAACTTTTCTTTTGGTATCTTAAGCTGTTCCACTAAATTAAGTGATTAATTCAAAAGGTAAACACAAAAACAAAAAAGCTTGTCGTACGCGGGAATCGAACTGGCGACTCGCGGCGCACAGTGGGTTTGATGTGACTCATATCACTGGTTTATACCTGCAGTCTTATCAGCATCTTGTTTCCTTGCTGCCTCTCCAGGTATATGTAAACATGTATGTGTGTATGCCACTCACCGGCCAGCCACTTGCTCTTGGCGCCCATGAGCCACAGCACCTCCGACTTGGGGCAGTGCGCGACGGCGCGCTGCAGCAGCGCCTCGAGGCTGGCGCGCGAGCCGTGCTGCTTCTCCAGGTAGGCGGCGCGCAGCCAGATGGACTTCTTGGACGGGAACACGACAGCGCGTAGCCGTACACCGCGCGGGCGCACTCGTACGCGCCTTCGTTGCGCACTGGGTACGAGAAAATATTGAATAAGCCAATTGGAAAATCTATCTTTAAATATGTACGTAAGTAAAAATAAAGGTACACCGATACACCTGGAACCAAACTACTCATTTACGTTGACTCGCGAGCGCGGAGGCGGGCGTGAGCACGAAATATCAAACATCGATCTAAGTAGCGGGCAAGCTAGCGTCGCTCGCGGCAATATCAAAGGCGTGGAGGTTTGTGTGTGTTAACGTCGTACTAGCGGCGGATCGCGCGATTAACTCGTTACCTCGAACGAACGAGCGTGAACCTAAATTTCTCTTATTAGGGATCTTGAGACATATATGTAAGTAACCATTCCTAAATAATGAACTTATTATGAATATATTACGGCAGGTGGTATTTTCACGCTGATTAAAATATGATCAAAATGAGAGAAAATGTAATCATTACTAAAATTTGTCTACGAAAATATCTCACGTGTGATTAAATACTTTTTATAATTACACGATATAATTAAGACCTTGACAAGCATAATCAAAATCGGATATAAAACAGAGCCCAATTAAAAAAATGGCATTACATTGTAACTTTTTAATTCTAATTTCTAATACTTACAGCTTCAGCATCTTCCATCCATGTGTGTTTCTGATCTTCAGGTTCAATACCGTGTCCAATGACTGCACGAATAATGGCCTTACAACAAAAAAAAAATATTTACTACGCATGTGAATGTACGTAAAATCGACGGGATAATAAAATAAAATGTTACAGAGCTATTTTAGCTAACATAGAGCTCTTCAAAACATCAGTTTATTTAAGCACATATGTAGTTTAAGCGATTAGAACATCTCAATATAGTTACTTAAGCTCGAGTTTTATGTAACTTTAAATGATGGAATATGTATTTTAAGTGTTGTATATTACTTGACAAGTGTGCACAGCTCCCGACTTCTCAGCTTCCATCGCCTCTTTGAACCAATGCTCGCGGTTTATTTCAACGCCGTTTGCACTCAGTGATGTGATCGCACGGTCTATAATCTTCTCCACCCATATGTGTGTTACCTGTTGAAAAAATAAGTAGACACAATTATTTTATTAATGCAGTAAGTAACAATTACTATAACATTTAGAACATTACTAGCTGACCCAGCAAACGTTCTTTTGCCTATAATGCCTTTGCCTTATTTCTAGTTGTAATTATTCTTTAATGTCACATTAAAAAAAAACAATCAAATTCGTTTAAAAAATAAAATAAAAAAAAATTAGTGTAAGCAACCCTTATCACTTAGGGGTATGAAAAATAGACGTTAGTCGATTTCAGGCCTACTGAATACGCATACAAAATTTGGTTAAAAATCGGTTTAGCCGTTTCGGAGGAGTACGGTAACTAACTCGTGACACCGGGAACTTTATATATTAGATTAAATAATGCAACGGTTTACTCAGGCGTATTTATCGGGAGTGCCCGACTAGTTAGAACAAATGCCGATTATTATACTAAACACCAATTCCAAAATGCTAGGTTATGTTATAGTCATAAGATCAGGACTACTGAAACGTCATTAAGAACAATACTCGAGTCAATTTAATTTAACAGCTAACTGTACTTATGGCAAAATTAATCTACTCACCATGTGCTTCTTCAAGCTTAGCAGCCGTCACCCAAATTTGCCTATCCGTGGGTATATTCTCACGGGCTTTATTCAACACTTTTCTAGCATTCTCATATGTCTCAAGCCTGGCTAAAGCGAGCCACAACTCGACGCTGGTAGGGCAGCACTCGACGGCTCTTGAGAGCAAAATGCGGGCGTCTTCTGGGTTTTCTAATTCTACCGCCGCTTTCCATAAACGGACTGAGTTGGGTATGTGCTCTAATGCTTTGCGGTAAACTCGGCGTTTTGCCTGTTAAATAAACATTACAGATTAGCTAAGTTAAGAAATTACGAGAAGAATAACTGGCAAACTTACTTAGAAGTGAATCTGTTCAGTGACGAAGATTTAGTTAATAATTTTAATTATTGAATCAATTAAGAGATAGTACTCAATTAGTAGACTGCTATCTATCGTCAAATTGTCGCACTATCAACAGTTAACAAATTCGTTCTTTCTCTATTTTCTTTGCACAAGATAATAGTTTCATAGTCAATTAATTATATACAGTGAATGGCATTCTTCTTAAAATAACTTTACCTTGGTTTCCTGTTCCAAGTCTGCAGCCTTCACCCATATCCTGACACTGTGCGGCAGGTTCCTCGCGGCGTGAGCGATGACAGCTCGAGCGGTGTCTCGCGGCTGCAGCCTCGCGGCCTCCAGCCACAGCTCTTCACTACTCGGGTTTTACCTCACAACCCTTCATGATTAAGTTACGGGCTGATTGTACTTTTGCCTAAGAGATGTATGTTATAAATAAGAAAATAAAATTATCAAAGTAGTAAAACAGCAAGTCCAGATATCACAAAAAAGAGGTCGAAAAACTTAGCTGCCTAAAAATTACTAAAACCAATAGAATCCATAACAGAACTTACTAAATTATTTTGAAAAGTATATTTATATTATTTATACATCCAAATAGGTGTTATTGCATTTTTTTTTGTGACAACAACAGGAAAATACCCTCCTGCAATAATCTGTCATACAATCTGGCAATGCTTGTATAAACGAAAGTTTTTATGAACAGATATATAATACACTTACCAGTAACTTCTTCCAACCTAGCACTGGCAATCCAGGCAGGAGGATGATTGGATTTGTCTCTCTAACAGATTTCAACAGCAGCCTGGCTTTCTTGATATCATTTATATCGCCACCGTAAGTTGGTATCATGGACTGAAGATCGGTCAGGTAGCCTTTAGGATCCACGACGGTTTGTCCTGTTACGGAATCTGATACTTGCGACAGTTTTTACTGTCATAAGAGTGTTTCTTGCTTGACCTATCTTTCTTAAATCCAAATCACCTATTGTATAAAATAGAAATACGTAAATGAAAAGGCACACATTTGATGGTATCATAAATAATAACACATTTATAAATAATATAAATGGTGTTGTGGGTTGCCATTAATATTAATGTCACATGCACAAGGAACAACTACTTCTATATGATATGACTACATAATGCATTGTCGTGAAATTATTGCAGATATCAATATTAAATAAGAAGCTTACCAGATGTGTCAACATTCCTGGTGTCATTACACCAGGCATCATAGATGCTAGACCAAGTCCAGGGTCAATTGACGACGATGACTCTCCTCCAAGGTTCCGAGACAGCATACTATCTGGCAACGGGTGTGAACTTCTCCGCACGAGGATTACGTTGCTTCCTATTGCGTGCGTCACCAACCTCTGGTATCGCTGACCATTCATCTTCAGACACTGATTTCAATTCACGTTTTAAGTCTGAGAACTGTTGTTGGATTTTTGGCCTGTAGACATAATACAAGTTAGAAAAAAAAATTGTATAATTAATTTGGACAAAGGTTAGGTTGGTTCCTATCTTTTAATCTCTAATCAAATGTCTTCATATGTTATTTAGAAACTTGTAAATGTTCCAGGAGTTTGGGAGTTGTGATGGCTGGAGTGACCACTAGCTAACAACATTTTTTTATTCAATAATAAATAATATTAATTTTTACGATAGAACACCAATACAATTAAAGTACCAATACCATAATTATGAAATTATAGTATGATTTACTTGCTTACATAAATAAAACATGAGAAAAAGCAATTTTACTTACTGGGAAAATACTTTTTATGCCTAGCATTAGATCTTTGAGATGTTTTATTATAAGAATTTAATCTATTATCTATAACCAAAGTAAGAACTTTACCTCTCTTGACGGTATCTTTCCAAATCCTCTTTGAGACGTTTTTCTCTGTACTCTTTTCTTTTCTCATCCATTCTTTTATCAATGGATTCATAAATTGCATCTGCTTCAGCATCATCTTTGTCATATGGATCCTAATATATAATAAATTGGCAGATTTACTACAATCACTCAGTTGTTACGATTAATTCAGTTACTCAGGCATTTGAAATGTTAAGACTACTTTTTACTTTTTTGTTATTAAATTGGGTTCTAAAAGTTAGAAATTGCATATTATGTGGCAATGCGTTACATTTTACCTTCGAAAACAAAGAGCCACTGTAGCCAGAGAACTCATCATAGTTGGAGTCATTCAAATCTTCATCATCATCTTCTTCCTCGGTCTTTTTACGCTTAGCTGCCGGTGGAGCATGCCGATCATCCCTAAAATATGGAAATTAATGTTTGAACATAGTGAAGTTGTAGCAAGGTGCCTAAACGCAAGAAAACTTAAGGGCTGTTTACAAAAACGCTTTTTAAGAACTTACTGTTTTTTACTTTATGGCTGTTAAGTTTAAATAAAAAGAGGAGAAAATAGACTAATTGCAGTTGGTAAAAAAAGATTACCACTACAATTTTAATACATGTTTGAGTAATACTTACGATACATCATTGGCGTCTCTCGCTGGACCGATATCAGATCGTGTGGTGAACCCAGTGGCACTATAAGGGAAATTAGAGATTAAAAAACGTATAAGCTACAGTTTTTTACAGCAATGTCGACATGTTCTGGTAAATAAACATTCTCTCACCCTCGACCAACACCAGCAACATAACCTAAGGGCGCTGGAATCCCCAGAAAATGTTTCTTATTTTTATTCACAAACGCCTGTGGAGGCACCGACATCTTCGATGTTAATTACACAACCTTTTCACTCTCTAATAAACGTAAAATTATGGTTTAATTAAAAATTGCTTAGAAAAACGATTGTTATTCCCCGTTTGACGTTTTGTATACTTCATTCATTGATGTTTGAAGAGGGTGTTGCCAGTTTCACACATTTTTAAGAGGTGTCTGTCTACATTTATGTATAACTTTATTCTTTCTTCGATTATAATCATAGAAGAGCACCAGGTTTTATTTTACTATAATAAAATTATACTTTTTTTCACAGTTATCGTACAAGACCTTGAAGTAATTCATCGAGCGCCTATGAAATAAGAACCGGTTTTTCCCGATAATTATTTCTCACTACTTCAGGGCTCAGCGCACTGCACTTTTGAAATAGTTGCTAAGCAACCGGTGGTTGTGTTTGATTGGAAAAAATCGAAGAATCTGTTACTGCTGTTTGTTATTATTCTTTTCTTTAAGTTTTACGCTATTTAACTCCGATCTTGGTTGTTATCTAGACAGCCATGGCGCAGAATGTACTAGCAATTCATCAAGATGTAGGTTCAAACGACAATAGTATGTCGACGAAAGAATTTCTTCAATTCGAAAAGACCTGTGAGGCTTACAAAGGCAGTGATGAGGAAATAAGATACATTTTTAATGAAATAAAAAAGTTAACTTCTCCTAACAAGACCGAGAAAGTCATAAGTGATGATGTTGATGACGTAGAATTAATTTTGAAGAGGGCAGAAGATTTAGCGCAAGAAACTAAGAACTTACTGAAGGCTACCCCTGTATCGCCGAATGTGCCTAGTAGGCCTAAAACTCCGGTGTTTAGTCCAGATCCTGAGGCTATTCCTCAAATTAAAGTGACCAAGCCTAATGAGACTGAAATGGAGATTCCTGAACACAAAGAATATAATAATAATAGTACCAAGGTAATGTAGATTTAAGTAGTCATTTATGTATTTAACGATGTAACGGATTACTTAACGCGTATTTATCAGGATTGCCTGACTAGTTTTGGACCAAACCGGAGGAGGAGCTGATCAGTAGACTGTGGCAATATAATTAAACATTCCCATAAAAGTTACTATATAAATATACCATTTGATATATTAAATACTATTGATTGGTTGAAGGCACTCTTTACAAAATAGACAATTCTTATTTATTTTAGTACATAAACAGTACTCAGTTTTCATAAGGGAATAAAAAAAAATTATTTATAAAGATTTTTATTCTTAAAATCATGCATCTGCCAAAGATTACATATCTGGCTCTCAGTCTTCACTTCTTATACATTATTAAATAATAAATATACTATTTATTTTGTACATCGCTGAGTGTCAAAACTTACAATAAATAATTATTATGTTATGTCATGTTATTACACTTGACTTGCAAGGACCCTCAAGGCAGCTAAGTTTTCTCTTGCAACTGGTTCTATGTAGGAAGCTGGCAATACGAAACCGTAACGGCCAGTGTCACTCAGTTCAATAGTGTAAGTGTACTTAATACCTAGGGACTTGGCCCAATCATCTGATCCTCCAGCTGCAGGGTAGAGCAGCCCACTTGATGATCCAACCTTGTATTGAGAACCTCCAGTCTTTCGTATAGCCTGAAGTGAGATGGAAGAAAACACAGTTTAATGTTGAGCATGGAATTAAAATCTGAGTCATTATGGGCAAATTACAGTGTGAGCATAATTTTGCTCCATAGTTCCTATTCAGATTATGGAGCTTGTAGAATGTTCATTATGTTTCTATGATTCAATTTTAATTTAGCAATAAAATTTCAAGTTATTCTCACCTCAGCCATCTGGTTCCCAACGCTATCCAAGTCTTTGTGGTCTGCTGGTAGTGCATTATCATAACCCCATGGGTACAGCAGATACTGTCCATAACTGTGGTATGTTAGGTAAGCAGAGAACTTCGCTGCAGTATTCTTAAAGAACTCCTAATAAGAAGAAAAACGAAAATTTTAATGAAGGCAATAAACTAATTCCCTTACGTTAAACACGTTCTTCTTATCTCGATTTGTTTATCGACAAAAGCTTTGGTTTTGATAAATTATGCGTAAATCATCTTGAATATACTTGAAAGGCAAAGATGAAGAGACAAAGACGTTTATTTTTGCAAATTTTTTTGCGAAGTCCTTGGGGATAATAATTGCGTGCAATCAATACTGTCAAGCTCACATTATTGATTTTCTATTGGAAAAGAAAACGTGTTCTTAGTTGAGGAGTCGAACCAATTTTTCCGTCTTGAACTTTAATTCACTTTATTTTTGTCAAGACTTTTGCCAAATTGCTTAAAATCACCAAATTACTACTTACGGAGATCGCCTTAGTTTCTGGTTCAGAGAAGGGTCCACTTCCGCGGTATATGTCGCTGCAGGGATAGCCTGATGAACCTTTGCCTCCCCAGCGATATCTTAAATAAAATATTAGCCCCAATTAATGCCAAATCAATATTGTTATGATAAGTACGTAATACGTAAATGATTATTCATGATCCATTTTCTTAAGCGTTCTGACTTTTTCACATTTCCTAATAACCGTTATTTTTCGAACTGGAAACATAATTAAATCACTTAATTAAGGAGATATATTTTGTTACCAAACATGACTTCCAAATACCTTTACTAAACTACCTGACAAGTAATAGCACCATCAGAACGAGTTTATTCTGAACATTTGTGTAAATTATTACTAATTGAACACATACACACATATCGCTCATGACCTACGAAATGACTAATGACGAAATGCAGTATCAAGGTGACTTTGCACAGTTACATTTTTTGTATGAGAATATAGCTAGTTACCCAAAGTTCCTGTTGAGATCAGCACCGGTGCAAGTACTTATACCCAATCCATACTTCCTATTCTTCCTCCAAAGACGATCTGACCTATGCGTGTACTCGTATCCATCGGGGTTTACTACTGGTAAGAAATACCTGTTAAAAAAGGGTTCGCTTAAAACAATTTCATGTCGAATATAAGTCGAATAGAGGGCTAGAAACGCCACAGCTTTTAAAAAAGATCCGCCGGTCGTTGACTTTTGCTGTCTTTAAATGTTGTTTATTTTGCGTCAATAGAATAAACCACTCGATACTTTATTTGCTCTAAAAAGAATTGTGAGCTTGCAGATAAACAAAGGTTCGCACTAATCGGCCTTTTTTACTTGAGCCACATCATAGACCTCTTACCAATCAATGTTCTTGATATCATCAGACTCGACGTCGAAGTTTTCAGCGAATTGATTAATGAAGTATGTGACAACAGCCGGACTGATCCATTCCCGAGCATGTATTCCTCCGTCAATAAAGACAGCTTTATTACCCGCTTTGCCGTCTGAAATGCGCAGCATCTGAGGACAAATAGCAGACATGTTTTATTTATGTGTTTTGATGATCCTAAAACTTTACCTGCTAAAGGTTTGCTCTGTAGAGGGTTTTAGGTAACAAAATTAAATCATTAAATCATCAAAATTAAAATTTAATCTATTATTTGGAATTTAATTTAGTAATATTATATCGTGAATCAATGAATACGTTATAGTTTATTAATTCCTGTTATCTTAGAGTAATCTGACTGCTGAACAAAATCGATGCGAATCGCTGATTCATTTCTCTATCGATATGCATGTTTATGTTCGATTATATAGTAATATAGTGCCGTAATTATGTTTAAATCGTGAATTGATGTGATTTGATGTTTCGTCATGCTAACAAAACCAGACTGCGAAACAAGCGATTCATGGTTTCAATATTATTTTGATAAGAAAAGCTTACCGTTAGAAATAGCTATGGATCGAGTAGTTTTGGGTTCTCTAAATATTTACCTTGAGGTCTCGACCTTCGTAAGATTTTCCTATTGAGTTGACACTGATGATCGACGGGTATGTTTTCGCCAAGTAGTCCAAAAAGCCATGGATATCGTCTAATCTATGATATTGCTTCCATGTCATGCGGTGACCTGTAAAAATGTAAATAGACTTAAATATTCGTTCCTTGCCTTCTAGGCCATCCTATTTTCCACGTGTTTTTATAGTGATATCAATATTAGTGACGAGAGACACGATTTACTGGGAAAATGCCAAATAGGCCTCCCCACAATTTACCGTAGCCCCATACTTGAAGGCAGACTTTAGTTATTTACATTTGTTAATTGACACAATCCAGTTCCAATTGTTAGAAACGCGTCGTGTGAAATTTTAAAAACAATATTCAAACAAACATGTGCATAGAATGTTTCGGTGCCGACATCAACAACGAACCCCAATTTGCATTTGGCCAATACTCCATGGGAAGGTTGAGAGAATTGTAGCCCATGTAGGCGCTTATGAAACCTAAATTTCTCCAAGAATAGTCAGCTGCGAAAAAAATGTCACTACTATACAAATTTTGCATCGTAAGTCCATAAATTTTTCCTGAATTGTCGATTTTTTTCAGAATATGAAATAAGCGGTATTTACAGTGCGGAGTCTGAATTAATAATTTGTATAAGCAAACTATACATTTTCTTATGAATTATCGGAATGTTTAAGAGTACTAGTATTCGATTAAACTATAACTATTATACAATGTATTCAATACATAATGTTAAATTTGGCTCAAAGGAAGGCTACTTCGGGTAAACTAAATGTAATGTTTTCCATCCATACTTTTGGACATATCACCTCTGATCGGTTCAGTCAAAACGAAATCTCATCATTTGGGAATCATTTGATTTTGTTTGTTGAAAAATGTGTAATTTATTAATATTTATTTGTAATTTATTGCGGTGTGTAGCCGACGCTAGTCATCTAACTTTCGATTAGGTTAGACCCTAAGTTTCCTCGCTGAATGCGTGTTAAGTTGTAAGGAACTTTTTGTAACTTTCCCCTCTTAATAATAGTGTTCTTTAATTTTAGTCCCCTCGGGAGATCCATTACTTAACTGTTTCTTTCTCTAGTCACGAAGCTTGACACTTTGCCGTGTATCTTTAGGAATAATTCTGAACATGAAATCCGAAGAGTTTACCAAACTTGTATTCAAAAAGACTACATGAATAAATCTTCCAATTCGTCTAGTAAATGTAATTTCAAGAAGAATAATGAGATTTTTTAATGTTAGCGAGTTCATCAATGTCCCCTCGCCAGCTAAACTTGATTTTTCATGTTCATTATTACAGCCCCTGTTACCCCGTAGCTTGTAACTTTCCTTCGCTGTGACTGTCTTAATCGATCCTTTTAATATTTATAATAATATATGGAAAATTAGATTCCCTGTTAGCTAATCGTTGTCGAAATAATACTGACTGTGTAACTATTGTTTTATTTGAAAATAATAAAAATTATATTATATAGTACATATTTTGCAGTTGGAATTAATGTTACGGTCATTTGTCTTTGAGATAAAAGGAGTTTCGGGTTTTGTTTTTTTTTACGCGCCATTTTGTTACGTCATCTGGCACAGAAGGTTGTATTTTTCTTGTTCTAAGTCGGCGATGGTAAAAAGTTGCTTATCTCAAAAATTATAAATGTACACATTCATTTTTATTAAAATGGCCTACGTGAGGCTTAAGCTTAATCAACGAAGCAGCCATAACTTTTGAATATTTAATAAAAGTCGCTCATATCGTATACGCCATCTTGGAAACTATACTGCCGTAACAATAAACGTCAAATGACGTCACAAAAATGGCGCACCATAAAAAGTTAAGACATTCATCTTCCATGTTTAAGTTATTGTGTGAATTTGTGCGTTTTTGTGTTTTCTTTTTTATCAGCCAAGCATTTTTATACAGGCTTTTATTGGAATTGATACTTTTTGATAATTACTAAACATTCCATGATGGTTTTTTTGAAAAGAAAAAGAAGTTTGTTAATTTGTTTATTTATCTGTGGATTAACTATGTGTGGGTTGAACATTCAAATCCTGTACGATTTTCGGTACATATCGATACCATTTCGATGTATCGATATATCGATATGAATACTCATACATACCTACTTGTTATTCAAGTCTTAGTTAAGGTAGATCTTAAGAATTGATAAAATAATATCTGATGATAAATTTACTTGTATGTTGTATTAAAATGAAGAACACGAAATAAAGAAACTGGTTTGAAAATATTAATGTTTCATTTACATACACCATGTATACCCCTTTTCCTCTACCTAACCTACATTGTAAAGTACACAATACATTTAAAAGGCTCTGAGTATTACTTGAGACCATATTTGTTCATGCACTCGCTGTTCGCTGTTGTAAGCATACGCTGAAACAGAGCATAGTTTAAACGCAAAAGAACTACACACAGATTCTTACCTAGTTATGGCGTCAAAGAGTCTTCTGTATCTTGATTACCCCATTCAAGTCTCAATTTGCCCCTAATCTGAAAAAGAAAAACTTGCAGGTAGAAACTTTTTTCGAAATTTGTTTGTGTGCTGTTTTTGTTGCACTAAGAATAATAATAAAAAACTCTCAACTAAAAGTTGCCGCTAAGTTTTACATTACGAGTATCGATGTCTGTATTGTAGAGACAAAGAGACATTTTACACAATACACTTTTTAGTTTTGCACAAGTATGAGAATGGGTTCAAATCCCGGTAAACATTTCAACAGCGCTACTTATACTTTATGCACTTTTGCATAACTGTGATAGCTGAGTGGTATAACTGTTGGACTACCAAGTCAAAGGTCGTGGGTTCGAATCCCCGCACCAATCAGACTTCGATTTCACGATCATATTATGAAGTAAAACATCTTGGAAAAACCGTTACAAGTGATACTTTTTACAGGGTGTTTTAACCCAGTCCGGAGCCTACAGCTGTAGCAGTTTAAAATCTGATAACTGTTTGAACATCAACCATATAAATAGAACTGCAAATACTGTTCTCACAATCATAACCAACAGACTCACATCCACAATTTAATAATAGTCATAATAAGGATAAAAGCAGCTACTCCAGAGAATATAAAGTTCCTCGAAAGGTCACGTGAACTTCTATCAGTGGCCTTATTCCAGTCCTCTTGGCCTTGTCAAACCCATTACCAGTTCGAGGGCGTTTCGTTAATGAGGGTTAAGATCGAGTTTTACCCAATTGTCTCCCGTTGAGACTGAAAGTTATTACTTAATGCATTTGTTCTGTCATGTTCCTGTCTTAAGATAAATAGATTGTGTAGAATATGTATTAACTAACAGAAAGTTATTTTTTCTATAAATTAGAGAAATAAAAGCGAATGCATAGGTATTTTATTTGATACAAAAGTTGGGGGTATCTCCAAGACTTCAACAATATGACAATACGGCAACCAGGTTTCAAAATAGAAAATAGTTATCAAAATACATACAGTATAGTATACGTCCTTTTAAACCCAATATTGGGTCTTTTGCCTTTGTAAATTTTCTGTTTTTCGCCCTTCGCATTCATCGTTCCTGCTTTTCTTTTAATATAAGGTAATATCGCCTGCTCACCTCACCATCAGCCTACCAGGCTAACATACGCTAATAAAACTATCTCATAACTGAGAATTTAAGGACTCTTCAGACAAAAACAAAACAACGTCACAAAGAAATACTATCCTTTCTTTTTCATTCTTTCTTAACAATGATTTTTTGCGAACACCATGAAAGCTTGTGTGACGCAGAATCAACCGACATACAAAAGCCTTAATGACGCAGATTTACGTCACTGGGTTTCGAAAGCGTGACACTGACGCGTCACGTGCAACTTGCGTCATTCTGGACGTCGCAAACTTATTCTGGAGAAGTTTTGGAGGATTCCGTATGTTTATCAGCTGATTTACAGTGATAGCCTAATGGTATTGGACTGCTAAGTTAAAGGTCGAAGGTTCGAATTCCGGCCCGAACAAATGTCTTTTTGGATCCATGTTTAATTAAAAATAGGTAATTATTAATATTATCTTTCGTTAAAAGCAGTGAAAAAAAACATTATTTCCTTTTCGATTGACGCCTTTATCACTGACCAATAAAAGTACAAAAAACTATCCGGTTTGAACCTGCTAACTACAAGAATCTGCTGTAGGAATAGGGTAGATCACCTAATCTCACGCAGGCAACATATTATCCAACAAAGCAGACAGGTCCAAGATGCCCAAAATAAGTAAGTATTGTAAGTATTAAGAATTTACGAGATCCGTTCCGAGCAACTCTTGAAATGCAGATCTTAGTTAGAAAGTACAAAAAGCTGTAAAAAGCACATATAAATTATATACTCAGTAATGTTCAGTAGTGTCAAAGGTTGCCTTAAAAATAAATTTCATTTGAAAATTGGTGAAATAGAAGCTTTTTTTTACTTATACCATTACAGTTTTCAAAGATCTGATGCTACACCTAACTGTCGCTAAAGTATTTAAAAAAACCTCAAAGCCCCTAAAATTTCGTCACTGACGGTATGACACAAAAAGAAACAGTTTCACAATTTTCACAAGGAACCCCATGTACAGAACTGCGAGTGTCCAGTGTGAAGTAAGGCTGTAATATATCATACTGACTGCCACGGACCGACAGATTTATTGTATGAACCGTTGGCGTTTCTTAAATTAGACGAGCGAAATTATTTACAACTTTAATACTGAAATTGATAAAAGAAAAGTCTTAGAGTCTGTTAGCTTCAGTGTAGGTATGAAAATAAATGTCCTGTAAATGTGCCTAATAAATATAATCTTGAGAACCTAATTAAGAATAATGGTATTGTATAAAGAGCTTTATTGTCAGCTATATAAAGACCATAATTACATTTCTATAAGTAGGCTATTTATCACGTCAAAAATTTGCGATATCGCTAAGAGATACTTTTGCAAATATCATTTTCTAAAACTCTATCGCAAAATTTTTGCTGCTACTTTGCTATGTCAAGTTAGGTAGTGCTACTGCCCTTTATCATTATGTAGTAGATGTGGTTTTGGTAAGTAACCACTTTCATGTACTCCAAAAACTTGTAGCAAACCTCTACATGTCTACGACGTAGCACCTCGTAGCCGCGTAGGTAAGCACGAATGCCTAAACTTTGGCTGTACAGGTTTTAAGTGCGAAGAGATCTCTGAGACATCAAACTGTTTGACAAAAATATGAAAACGGTTGAATCAAACAATTTGATGTTAGAGTTAAATGAAAATCTATGAACTTATTTTCACAACACAATTAAAATGTTTGTGAATTTTCAGAATTAATTTAACAAAAAAATGAAAACATAATCCCTTAGCGCTGCGCGTTAAACAAATACGTTAATGTGTTTTACAAATAAAGCGCCTCTATTTTTAATATTTTATTTAAAACAGAGCTTTTAAACCTTTAACCATTTCAACAGTAAATGAAATGTTCATCAAAAACACAATGGCTATTTTTAAAAATTAATTCAAGTGCAATGAAGTATAAAGGAAAATACAATAGTTATACAAAAAGAAAGTTGACATTGTTCACGAAAGACTTTTATTCGTTTAATACACTTTTATTAATAGAGTATCTGTATTCAAAAGATAATGCTAACTGATTTATAAATGAAGCATTTAAGGTCACTCATATGTCTTCATATTGTTTTCAACACCTCTATGAAAAAGGAGAGTTATGTTTCACCGCTTCGTTGCTTCTTATATGTTATTTATCTGTCTGTTCACGTTTTTAAAGTGGTCATTTAAAGACTAATTTTATGAAACACCATTCAAACATTAAAAGTAACACATATACATACAAACTAACTTATAACACCTCTTTGCGTTTGTATTTAAAAATAGAGTCTCCATGAAAGTCATAACTGGAGTTTTTCTCGGCTCAGTCAGGTATAAATCTGTGAAAGCCTCTCGGGAGATCCTAATTCTTATTTGAGAGGTGGCCTGCGTTTGTCAGGTGTAGGATTCAACTCGTTCCCGAGTATAACGCGACGACAACGAACTGAGCTTTTCAATACTTTTATTTTTCTACAAAACTGTACGATTATTGGCAAGAAACATTTGTAAACATTTGTAAGTATAATTTTTCTACCTGTGATAAGATTTTACTTTAGTAAAATAATTTAAATAAATGGAGACATGATGATGCCTGGAAAATAAATAGTAGAGATCAAATTGGCAAGCTCAATCGTTTTACAGCAGAAACCAATAGGAGTTTTGAAATAGAAACCAAAAGTTAGTCAGATAGGCCTTGTAAAACACTGGTACTTAGCTGAATCCGGTTAGTCTGGAAGCCGACCCCCAATATAGTAGGAAAAAGCCTAAGATGATAACGAAAATAGAAACCAACATCGGTTTAGCCTGGAAACAAAAAAGACAAATGTGGATCATATGAATATTATGTTAATTTTTATGTTCATAATAATGAAGTCCTTCGAGAGCCCTATTTGATGTAGTGCATCTATGTATAGTTAGGTCCATTCATCCTGATCATTTGTATCCCAAGACCGGAGGCGACGCTCCATCCTAACCTTATGTATTTATATAAAAATACCCTTCGACTGACCTCTAAACTACAAACACATGTGGAACAAGGACTAACTCGGTTTTCTTTTGTTTTTGTAAACTGTTTAGTTCTTTTATTCATTCATTTGTTTATTCATTGTTCTTTTGACAGAATACTGTACTGTCGAAAACAGCCAGGTTATTATTTTACGCTATCTCTCTCATATTCTGTTTAATAAATATTTATAGTCATATACAAGGTAAAAATGTCTTGGGACAAATGTAGTTTGAATACGTAAACTGTGATGATAAATACTCGTTGCCGCTTGCCATAACAAATCCTCGGTCCAGTACTGGTTTTGCCAAAAATGAAAACAGCTTTCTCTTAGTAATAATCTATTTCGAGAAATTTCTCATTCAACGATTGCATGTTAATCAAATAATCGTTGAGGTTTTTCTTCATTTTCAAAATATAACCGACATAGAAAAACGTTACCTAATATTATAGTAATACATTTTACGATAAATACAAATATTCTGAGTACGAAGAGTCCTTGAAAAATCCCAATATTTACAAATACACAACTACCGTGACAACTGCATCAAACCCACGCCGTCGGTATCCCCACAAAGGGCCCCCAACAAATAAGTGATGTATACGCATCCATAAGTATACTTCACGCGATTATAAGCTGTAAGGTAACGTGATATGATCTAAAATGGTGTGTACATCGCGACAGATGTGCGTAAAGGTTCCTAGTCGTAGGGTGAGGGCGGTATGGTCAAATTTCTCCGTCAATGTGGTCTAAATGATCGGAATAATATATTTTTTAATTCACTCCCAGGGGATTTTACAAATATTTTTATAGTTTGTTAGGTATACAGACATAGTTAGACGACTCTTAAAACTCTGGTAATAATTGGGATTTATTGGCTTTTTGCGCATGTTTTGAGGATAAATACGTAGAATGTGGGTAAATTAACTTAAATTAAGATCCTCGAATAATAAGCATTCATAAATGCAGCGTTATCCATAAAAGAAATTATTTATATGGGAATAGCGATAATTAAATTGCAAGAATTCAAATTTTCGCATTTCTTTTTGGCAGGTCATGTAAGTCATGTAATGTAGTCACTAAAAAATCAAATGAGCATATTAATAACTAGACGATTGTTTAATTGCTTAACATTATTTTTAAAATCTAAAATCGATTAATTTATTCTGATTATTATGACAATGCATTATTACTATGACAGAGAGCTGTTCTGATGCTGCACTTCAAAAATATAAAACGATACAACCCCATGGGTCGTATTGACAAATACGATGATTCTAAAGAAATATATATTTGCTTTTTATTTTCTAAACTTTATCCGTAACGTGAAGTCATCAACAAAAATACATCTTTAAATCAATATTTGAACTACTGGAACATTCGAAATACTAGTATACATTATTTATGTAATTTAGCATTACTGCTATCTACAAAATGCACGAAAACTTAACTCGGAGGGGAGTGAATCGATAACTGAACCCTCGTTCGCTATGATCAATGTATGGTCCAGTAGACGTGACGCGATCATCTTTAGGGGGACAATTCCAAGGTTAGGGTTAGACTCGGGTTAATAAAGGACCAGTGTTATATGCAGAGGAAAAATAGTTAACCGTTGTCAAAAAATAAAATGGAAGTGGATAAAACAGTTGCTGGAATTTAGACCTGCAACTATGTGCATAATAATTCAATCTTTGAAACCCTAGTTCATATAAATACTTAGACCTTTGTTTAGTCCTAGCTACCGCATTAGGTTAAGTAACCTGTAATGGTAGATTAGTGTGATAATTAAATAAATAAATAAAATATTGTTTTAGCAACAAAAACATATAACCGACTTTACTTAATAAAGAAATATTGAACAAAGCTTGTTGAATTTTTTATAGAACCGAAGACAGCTATTTCTCGTTAAATGAAAAAAGAATCAACAAAATCGGTTCATCCAGTCTAAAGTAATGAGGATGCAAAAATTAAAAATACAGAAAAATTAGAATCCTCTCCTTTTTTAAGTCAGGTTCTTTTTTCAAGGAAATTCTCACTTTAATTTGAAATGCATTTTAAGGATATTCATGGTATATTTCACAATATTACATTCATCACAATGCGTGAATCAAACCTAGCAGCACATTGGGCGGTAGACACTGTTTATTATTTTAACTGTAGGTTACTCTGAGGAGGTACTCTGCTGCCTTCTAACTATCCGCTCGCCCGTCACCAGGCTGTATTTCATGAACCATGAGAGTCAGACAGTTGAATTTTTCAGATATCAGTTATTAAAAGAATGAATGCAAAAAAAATAACAGCAAATTATTTTTGCCATATTTATAAGTGCGTGTCACAACTGGGCATAGGTCTCTTACCAAAAAAACTGCGGTTTGGTGATTTCGTATTCAAAATGATTGAAAAGTCTAGTTTTCCTCATGACGTTTTAGCTATTTGGGTGTAAGAGTAATAAAGAAAGTACATATAACTTCAAAAAGTCACGACATTTGTGCGTGCGTGTTTTGTGATCGAACCTGCACCTTGTGTATACTAAACCATGCATACAGAACCACAATACCACTTCAAAGTGTTTTATAAATGACCCCGCAGAAACTTTGGTACGCAAATCTGACTCGCACTTGTTTGTTTTTACATTAAACGATGTTCGCTTCACAATAATTACAGGCACTAAATTCAGCGTCACAAAATAATATATCTAAATGAATGTTTCCAATGACCACAGAACCATTTACGTGACGTACAACTAAATGCCCGATTAATTACAGTATTCAACTCATTCCAGTTAACTCTACGTTTCAAAGTGAATGTCAAATGATTTTGAAACGATATTAATTTAACCAGTAGGTCATGTTTATTTTGCATGGTTAAATACTGTTGGGTATTCTGCTAAACGCTTTTCGTTCTTGGGTTAACTTTATCGGAGGAGACAAGGTTTTTTTTAATGTGGACGGGGACACAGGTCTTACAAACAAAGGCTGATGCCAGAGGCCAACCACTCCTGTTCTTAACACGATTGAAAAGCAGAATTACGCTTTCCAATAATAACGGAAATAAACCACAAGCAAAAAATTTAAATAATGAAAACTTTTAACGTATTTTTTTCAAGTTAAAACGTACGTGTATTTGAAAAGATTTTGGTGCGAGCCGAAAATTGAACCTAGGATCTTTTATTTTGCAGACCAATGTTAATACTAGGCTAGATATCTATAGTTAAATTAGTGTTAATTCCTAAAAATGATAAAATATCTCATTATCTTCGTCTACAGCACGGATAATGGTATTAAACTTTTTTTCTCTGCAATTTCTCATCAGATTTCCTCCTTTGAACTATCAATTATTAACAATGCAGATGTTCCTATTAATTAAGACTTTCATTTTAATACGAAAGTAGGTCTTTACTTTTTACGAACTGAACTAAAAGAAAGTCTGTAACGTTGTAGGTTATATCAGGTCCAATAGAACCCATTTCGGAAATTGTTTTACCAATAGAAACCCACGTTATTTGTGAGTGTAATAGGGTATATTTTACACTACACATATCGTCCTATGGCTATAGAGTGGCCACTGACCAAAAGTCTAAAATTAAATGATTGAGATATAATTTTGTCTGGGGGATAGCCGAGTGATTCAGGTCTTCACGCCAAACCAGCCACGCACGACGTGTCGCGGGTCCGATCCCCACTAAGGAAAACATTTGTGTGATCCACAAATGCTTGTCTTTGTGGTACTAACCCCGTAACACGTTAAATGCATAGTGCGAGATTCATTTTTTTTAATTGTTTGTCACCGAACAATTTAAGTTTATTTTCTGTGAGTTCAAAGTAAATGTGTGGCAAGAGACCGGTGGTTTATACCACCATAAGACGGATTGTGTCGACTCCTATGCTCAGCTTCTAATTTCCCGGGAGTATCTTAAGTTTTACTCCTACTGCGAGCTTGGATTAGTTTCGGAATACGAATTTAATTTGTAACAAATCATTTACTTTAATTAAATTTGAGTTTTTGAAGTGTTGTTTAAGTAATAGTGTTATATCTACAATGTTTTTTTGCACGCTATGAAAGGCCTTACAAAAAAACACGGTAGATTGAAGATGTTGTTGCGGGGTGTGGAATTTAGGTTGATATTGGAACTTGAAGATATTAGCAAACTAAAACATCACACATCGCCGAATCTTCCTGCAAATCAGTCAAACCCGGTCTGATTTCGAACCAACACCAAGCATGGCTTTACACACCTTTGAAAATTTAGGTGTGCTGGTTTCTTTACGACTTTTCCTTCACAGATCTTAGCTGGTGATGAAAAATGACTGCGGATGCACATTGGTGACTGTCGACATTCTAACTGAACTTTGATTTATAATCATTATAAGTAAGTTCAATATTATAAATTTTATTAACGTAGAGCATTGACACTTTAAAAATTTCAAAGTATTTGAGGTCAGTGTTCAAAGTTTTTCAAGTCACATAATTTTTGTATCCCATATTGTAAAAGTTTAATATTTTGATTGTTCTGTTTAGCTGTCGACAGTTCCCAAATCTAAAGACTTAAAAGTTACATAAACCCATGACGAACCTTTCGAAATTATGAAATCGATCTATTTTTAGGTGACTCATTATTAGAATTGTAAATATTGTTCTGAACTTTGATTCAAGTTCGTTCGTACGAAGAAATTTTATTTATGTAACCATTAATGAAAAGGAAAAAGAAATCTATTTTCCGTCCTCATTGAGACCAATGAACATAACAGTTTGTGGTGTTATTTGCCTTTTATAACTTTACATATTTTAATACAAACACACCAACATTTTCTTTTAAAGTATATGATCATTATCATCATCATCATCCTATATTCGTCCACAGCTAGACATAGGCCTCCCCAGCACGCCATCGAAATCTATCTCAATCTCTAAAATTAAGGCACCTTAAATACATAACATACATAAGTAACACATGTACCTACGTGTCACGAGCCAGACGAAAAATATCAAAAAAGTCATTACGAAAGATCAAAGGAAACAAAATGAAATATCAAATGAATGTGAAAAAAACTAATTAAAATCGAGTCGGAGGGCCGAGGGAGATTAAAAGTTGTACTTGTCATGGCTATTCGATGCAATTAATTAGCATCGAGGGGTCTACGGATAGACTAGACAGATGCAGATAATACAGAGTGGATTTTAAAGAACGGAGAATTATTTTGCGGACATAAATTTAACTTGATTTTCTTAAAAAAAAATTCTTTTCAAAATCTTTCAGCTTAAGGCCTTATAATTTGAAGAAAAAGAGTTTGTGCGATGTGCAAGTTTCGATGTTTCAACAAAAACAAAGGAGTGTTACAGGTAAACATTTGCTCACTTCGAGCATTTCGCCGAGCTTTCGTACGATTGTTATATTACAAGCAAATGCTCAAGTGTATGGTACAGTTAAATAGACTATAACAAAAAAATAATTAATTGGAATTTTGTCTAATTATTCAATCCATATGACATTTTGTTCACACGTATCAGTAACGGTGTTTGTTAGAGAAACACTTCTTATCTAACCTGATTCATGAACTCTACTAAACTGAACTACACCAAATTAATAAATGTTTGCAAACAAACTACAGAAAGTCTAAACACAGGAAAATAATTAAAATAACCAGAGAAAATCTCGCTGCGGCTATCATTCACAAAATTACAAAACAAAATTTAACCCTCAATCACCGCTCTCGTAAATTTCGTACTCTATAATCCGTGCACCCAATACATAAGAGTCCATATTCCCAACCCTTCAATGTCAATGTTCATTATGTCATATATTTGTATATAAAGGGGTATAAAGGGTCCAACATCACAGAGGATCGGAATATTCCATGGGGAGGTAGTTATCGATTTTTCGGCGTTGCACCATGAATGCGTCGGCAGATAGACGGGCGAAATATAGAGCTATAGGTAGGGATATCTCGACGTGATCGTTCAATTTTGATAGATTAATTATATTGTTTTTCGTATTTGTCTGTGCTTTTAGCGAGTATAGGCTGTAGATATGTCGTAATGCTTTCAATAATACCTGAAATATTGTAAACATCTTTTATAAGGTTTTTCTAAAACTCTGACATTGTTTTTGTGTTTGGTCGAGTTTTCTTACTACCGCACTTTTTTATAAGTATTAAATTGTATTTTTATCAAGTTAGATTCGATAGTAGACTTATTGGAAGGTACTTATTTGGACATAATATCCGCTTCGTAGCGCTCTCTGCGTGGTTATTAGCAGGTAAGTACGTTTTCAAGTCTTTATTCTAAAAGAAAAATAATGTATTGAAAATGTTACATTTTCTTTTAGGCATGTAAAATTATGTAACAGGCATACAATACATTTTATTGATAACTTCGAAATGAGGAGACGCTTATCAGTTGTAACAAGAAACCTCTCGCTTATAAAGTGTTTTCCACTTTGTACCCATATAGCGAAGCATTCCATAAAAAAATATATATATTCCTGCGACTTTGTAGGTTATATCCAAACAGGCGGAAGACAAAGAAGTCGATTGGGTGGCAGAAATATGAGTCTAACCATCACGACATACGGACAGATAGAGTAGGACAGATAGGTATGTAGTTCTGAAAATGACTTTTAATGATGCTATCAACGATATAGTCTTTGAGTAGTAATGAATGTCTTAAGCGGAACAAATCTTCGTATTTCATTATTATATTAATTAGGGGTGTTAAACAGCCTTCATAATTATAAAGATTATCAAGTAACAATCACCTCTTCTTCCATTTAATATTACATTAAATAACCGAATGTTTCTCTTAAAAATATTCATACTCCTTGTATTTTTGTGTAAAATTATTTTTTGTATGTTTACATGACGTGTTCAATGATTTTTTTGTTTTTAAGGAAGAGGAAAACGTTTGTGTTTTTACACCACAATATCTTTCACTCCGAAGCAAGAATTTGGAAATAAATGTTTCTACAATTTTAATGAGGGATTTCGTGGTTTCAGTCGATTTGAACAATAACAGGATATATCATTGTTTTTTATTGTTTGGTCATATGCTTTTGTTAAATGTACAGAAAATATAACCCTTACCAACAATTTTGGTCAATAAATCCAAGAAAAAATGATTCAAAACCTACTTTGTTACATACAGACAGCACTTTCTAGAAAGTTCCACGTAGATTGCCGTAATATTTACGAGGCTAGGACGCAATTAGCTGAGAAATACTGGCCATCTCAATTTTCAGACTAATTTACTTGAGCGCTGAATCTCAACTTTCGATTAACTTTAATTCCGCGCTGAACTTAACTTAAAATTTTCTAGCGAAAATAAAACTTACGTGCCCCTTAAATATTAGTTTTAAGTTGCGTAAATGTTGCGTAATGCATAAAAAAGTTAACACAAAATCGATATATTTTATATCGAATTTGTGTTAACTTTTTAATGTAATAGTTTTTGTAAAACAATCGCATCTGTTTATTTTCTCTTAAAACTGAGATGAATTATTTGGAATCTGTAATATTATTTAAAAAAACTTTGTAAAGATCACAGAATTGAGAATCAGAAATAACCGCGTATTGAGCTTACTGAAGCACGTGACAAAACCAAAGTCAAATTCCCAGGTTTAAGTCCCGTATTTTTCATTGAAGAAGAAAAAATGTTTTTCACAGCAATGGGAAGAATACAACCTGATATTTATTATGTAAAAATTTGGACAAATTCATTAAATACACGAAAGTCCATCTGTTTAATTGCAACGCTCATGCATATGCAAGCGTCGAATTTGCATTAAAATATTATATGTGCCTCGGATCTCATCACTTTCAAGTTCTCTGCCAATATAACTTTGTGATTGAAATAAGTCGAGTTTATTTAGTGAGAAGGCAGACATTATAAAACCATGATTTTCCTCTTATAATAAGAGTCATTTAAATATGGTCGTGTAAAATATTTTGTGACTAGCGGCCTTGCATACGACTAATATAACAAAGTCGTAAGTTTGCGAGAGTCTGTGAACACTGGTTTTTAATGTTCATAATAAGTAATCATTAGCTAGCTTTAAAATTATGTTTGCATATGGTTGAGCAAGGTGTACATTGGAAATTATCTGACAAAATTGACGCCGTGGGGCGTCATGTTTCTCTTCGTTTCAAACAAACTTATTAGAACCAAAAACATGGTTTGCAAAAGTCAATTGCTAATCATTACCCCTACTATAAAATTTTCGAAAGCCAGTTAAAAACAGTCGATTCCTATTTCAAATCGCCTCCACGTCGCAGTTCCATTGAATTATTCTATAATCGAATCTGTATTCACGATACCGAGTGAATATTCATACCACTTGATGCTGTAATTGGTCGGACGAGTGGCCAGTAGTAATGCCGATCGACGCATAATACAAAACCAAGGAATTTGCATTTATTCAACTTGATTCGACGACCTAATTCGAATGTATTAAGACCCAATTTTGAATGAGTTATTATTTTGATAGCCTCAAACGATAAATTTGTTAAATGATTCAGTGAGTCGATACATATATACAAAATTTTATTTGCGTATATTTTGATTGAGTTTTCGAAAACGAAGTCCTAATTACCTCGGTTTAAAGTTTATTTTCACATAACATCTTCCTCTAATACTATTAATTAAGTGCCACATGATCAGGTAACACCAATTCAAACAAAAATTTGGTTAACAGATCGCGCGTCGTTTGCTGTTGATGTCAAAACACGATTTAATTGAGTTTTTATTTTATTGCACTAAAAATATATTTCAGAATCTTTTCTTAAGTTTTTGATGGTTATTGGAAATCTATATTTTTTTAAACCAAAGCCAGATTCACTATGCTCTATTCTAGAGTCTTTATTCTCTACGAAAAGTAGCGAAAAAAGCACTAGCTAATAACAGTTCAAACCGAGTTTAGCCACTAAATTTTAATGGCTTATCCTGCTGTACGCCATGGTCCTGATAATTATCATCTATGCCGAAGTGAACAGCTATGTTACCGCATCGATACAAGCCTATTGTCCAGATAACATTCATGATAATAATGGACCACCTCAGGGAACCATTTCAGGTTTATGTTGCATCGAAGATAATTGACTGTAAGGGGGGTCAGCTTAAACTGGTTATTTATTATAGTCTCACTTGAATATTATAAATATTAAAGTTTGCGTTTGGGTGCGTCGTAGAGTAGATTCTAGAACTTTTTTACGAGTATCAGACCACGTTACTAAAGCTATTTATTAACATGAGAAATGCCAAAGGAAGGGGTACGGTTCAGCTAACCTGGACGAAATAAGAGGTACGTATTTTGGCGAAACGCGATCTCATTAAAACAAATAGTTACCACTCCCGTGCATTAACCTTTTTCTAATTAAGTATGAGATAATTAAACAAATTTGGGTTTCCTGACAAAAGTTTTTAGATGCCAGCTTGTTGCAATTTTAGGTTAGGTGTCAGATCTCTTAAAGAAAATTGTTCGTTTTTCTCATGTTGAACAAGGATGCAAGTTTTATACCAAAAATGTACGTTTTTAAGTGTTTATTATGATCATTTCAATTTTGCTTTGCTAAATTATTGATCATGCTTCATAAGGACCAAATTTCATAAAAAATAAAAATATCCAGATCCCCTTCGATTTCGCCCCTTGGCAAAGAATTTAATAGGGAAATTTTTGTTAAGCCTCCCGAGAGATAACCCTCTAATTATATAAAAAAAAGCACTCAAACCAGTTCCCAATTAGCTAGGATATCACCTTACATACGCACTGCTCTTTAAAAAGAATTTAAAATTGGAAAAACTTTACAAACTTTAATAGAAACTTCTTCTTGATTCTTTTAAAACAAACCTTAAAAGCTAACTTAACGTTTATAAGTAAATCAGTATTTAAAACTTTCAACAACTTTTTATAGACAAATTTATAACTCTAGCTTTATAACTTAGACTCAACGTTAAAAAAAACGTTTTTAAATATAAATATACGAAAATCATGTACAAAGGCAACTCATAAATGAATTTTCTTCCATCCATCCTTCGAGAGAAAGACTACCAAAACGAAGTACAAGAAGTACTTTGAAGTCTCTCAGTAGTGCCTCTACATAATTCAGCGTCACACCAACTGCAACATCTAAAATGACCGGCATCAAGTACACCCACGTCAAAATCATTTACACCACCAACATTTCGACGCCATTTATATTTAATAATAACAGCCCCACAACTACAGGGGTGCGCTGAACACAAAAATCAATACGTCTGTCTGGGAGGGTTGGGCCCTCCTAAATCCCTGTAGCGTTCGTGCATCCTCGTCAAAATATCTGCATTTGAATCGTCCGAATTGCATGGGGTACGCGTATTTACTCCTGTATCCTCCTATGTACGTCTATATACGCTTCAGTGTGTGTGAAAATTTGTATACAATGTTCGATCGATTCCCTTTGAGGGATGCGGTGTCCGTTTGTGTTCTCGATGTGCAATTAAATTTATACGTGTATGGGCTGTCCGTCTGATGACGGCTTATCAAAATTCACTACGCTGCCATATGTCTGTGTTTGTATTGTATGAACGGGATGTTTATCGAAAGATAAGTTGATATGGATTAGCAAAAAGTAAATTGCTTTAAGCTTTTTGAAAATCTAAGGTACCTTGTTTATGGTTATGGTACTTTGTTTTGAAACAAACGAATGGTGTTTTTGGTAAGGTCCGGTAGGTCAGTTCGAGAAAAAATTAAAACCTTTTTTGTTGTATCCTTGATTATTTTCGTTGTTTATCAGTGTTTATTAAGGAAATGGTTATGGTCTCGGATATCTGACAAAAAACTATAAAATTAAAAACTGAACTGATGAAAAGACACCGTGATTTTTTAGTCGTCTTACAAAAGCAGCCCAGTTCATGTATCCAATGACTAGAACACGTTCATGATAAAAAAAAATAGGTATTTATGAGATTTGAATAAATGTAAAATGCAATTTTATTCAATATTATGATGCAATTCGTAGTTTTTTAGAAATAGCTCTGTTGCGAGCGTGGTCCAAGCCTTGTAACAATGGTGAGGGGCGCGGGCGGCGGCAATTTTATCATTTTTAAGAGTATATTTCAGATTTCTCTTGTTTAATTTTCTTCGTACTTATTATCTCAGTTGATGATAAAAAAATAATAATCGCGCCTAGGGGTATTTTACGTCGGATACATGAACTGGGCTGCTTTTGTAAGACGACTAAAAAGTCACCGCGTATATTCAACATATTTCTCAAACACAGTCTTCTTGTACACTAAGCCAAAAAAAACTCAAAACAATAATAAAATAACGGTTATTTAGATCGTCACTTAAAATATAATTCGCCAGTCGATCCAATACCGGCGACACTCTGAACTTTAATCTGTCATCACAAGCACGGCTGTATACTCGTAGTACTCGTAGTACAACAAGGTTTTAATTTACTTCGACGCCAGCACACTTTAATCGTGACACGTCACTCGGGGCCCGTTAAGTGCAAATTATTTGGGTACCACGTATCCCAATATACTGGGAAACGATCATACGATCTGTGTGTGATTTAAATAGGTGAAGGCGAAATTAAAATTGATTTCCAGTTTGAGCTCACTCGCGAATACTCGAGACAAATTAAAAAGGTTGATTGGAGATACAGACTCACATGCACTAAGGGATGAAAGATATGGATGATTTTTTCTTGCTCTATGGAATTGGACTGGCCTGTTGGTCTAGTGGTTAGTGGCAGTGACTGCTATACGGGTGGTCGTGGGTTCGATTCCCACCCAGAACAAATGTTTGTGTGATGAGCACTATAATTTCTTCTGTGCCTGGGTGTAATTTATCTGTAATACGTACGTATCTAGAAATATGTAAGTATTTTTATCAGATGAAAGTCACTATTAAAAGATGACGATTTACCACAAAACGTTCTTCACATTGAATTTTTCGAAACATAAGCCCAAGATGTGTAGCTGGGCATGGTAATGACGCACGTTGGTGGTTGATACATATGTTTTAGAGCGAATAACCAAACAAATATTTTGCCTTAAACGTATTTGTAAGGATCTTCAGCATCGCGAGTTCGATTCCCTCTTGACCAATTTTTCTATTGTAATACGATTTTACAGTACCTAGGACTTCAGTACTGAACAGCATTGTAAGGGCCATTCCATCAACTTTCCCATGTTTTCATGGGAATACACAAAAGGGGACAAGTGAGTGTCATTCTCATCTAATCGCACATGAGATGCATTCACAACGAACAGTTAATGCCATCTGTCATGTGAAACATGAACTGCAACCCTTAGAGTGAATACGAAATTTCGATTGACTAATGTTATTGCAAAAATGTACTCTGTTCTCCTAGGATTAAGTTTGAATATCATTTGCAGATTCTAAACGATTGGCAAAGCAAGCTTACTGTTTAAATCCGTGGAGGGAATACAAGCAATTAAAATCAAAATATTTATTGTGGGTGCTAATTCTGCAGAATGTATTTTTGAAATACGAAGTTACTAACTTGGTCTCTCACTGGACTGGTCGGCTATCAGCCTCGCTATAATCAGCTTTGCAATCCATTTTGCTGCACTGCAAAATTGACATTTAAAACAAAATAGCACGGAATGACGTCATGTGTTTCCAATGATAATTTTATGTTTGATTTTTTATTGCATATCAAATAAAGTTTTGGTAAAAACTAACTCAAAATAAAACTTTTGTGCCAAACGAAGACCGCCTTTTGAAGTTAAAGTACCCGATGGCAATTTTTGTCATCATCCTAAATTTAAATAAATACAGAAGCCAAAACAATATCGCTTAATACGAGTAAAGATGTTAAGATAACATCTGAAGTCGAATAAAGTCCAGATAAACTTCGATAAATCAGGAACAGACTTCAACAAAATTAACTAGAAGTGTCCTCGAACGAGTGTATACCTATATATCTATTTTAGGTTTAAAATTAGCATATAAATAGCCTCGCGGGATCCCGACAGTGATATAGAAGAGGCGAGTATGATGAATGAATGGGATGCCTGTATTTCTGAAGGTTCTAGTACTTTAAGAAACATTTCAATGCCTTCAATAGTTTATTAAAATAGTAGATTGTTTCTGCGGCTTTCTTTGTGAGTAGTGTGTCGTAACGGTAGGAAGAAGCCTTGTCTTTTGTAACAGTTCAAGCTATTACAAATTGAAATTTTGGTAAAAAGTCGTTTACTGGTTTAGCCTTGAAAGATTTTAGATTTCCTCGTAAATGGTATTTATTTGTAGAAAGCATGTATACCTCGAACCGACACTGCAGTTAGGTTAGGTTAGAGGTGAATAGAAGAATTAACCTTTGTTGGCGTTTGGGAAATTACATCAGGGCTTCACATATTCAATCCCACAATGTCTTTAGACAAAAGTCTTCAATCAGAGCGTCCTACTCGTCAAGACATACGGAGCTGAAACGTTGACACTTACGGCACGGCTAGTCCACAAGTTGGAGGTGCCATTGCGAAGGCCTATGTCCAGCAGAGGACGAATATGGGCTGATGACGATGATGATGATTTAGAAAATTGTGCTAAAATCTACAAGTAACAATTCTGTATCCATCTTTATGTACTTATGACTCTATTATTATGAATTTATCGAACTAAGCATTTAAAAAAGACATTTAATTCAACTCCATTTATTAAAACAAGTTCTAAACTAATTATTTAGAACGTATAATGTAGGTACAGTCGCTGAGAATATAATTAATTAGAGGAAGAGGTAACAAGGCGTTAAGTCGCTCTCCTGACAAATAACTAAACTTACTTAATAATGCAAAAGCACTTTGTACTCGATAGTACTAAGTACACGTAATTACATTTGTGTGTAAGTGTACACCGCTTGAAATGGCGCCGACTATAGAACGCTGATTTATACATTGTTATAAACGAACAGTGGTTTAGCGTTATTAAATATATTTTTGAAATAATAGTAATTATTAAAAAAAGTAGTAGTATTTTTTTAAATAATTACGTTGGTAATTATTTTTATAATATATTGATCCCCAAACTAAGCCTAAGTTTTATTTTTTGGGCCCGAGTAGTAGAAGGCTCTTGAAATCTTTTTCAAGATTGGTAAATTAAGAATATATCACAAAAACAAAACGGTTTTGTTTTAAGTTATGATTAAAAGACATTTTAACGAGATGCAGGTTGTTCTGTGACAAGTAAATTATCAAGGATGTGCAGTAAATGAAGATTAATGAATATTGGAATTAAAATAATTTATTGAGTGCAAGCGCTACTTAACTTCAAAACTTATTCAATAAAAATGTAAAAACCAAAAATTTCGAATGAAAAACCTATTAAACAAATATTATTGCATCCATAAACTCCATCTCGAAGGCAACCAAGTAAAAACGTCTAAAGATTAATAAACGTCAAGCTATAAAAGGAAACAGAATAAAGTACGCATTCTGAATACTTAACGAATTAACAATAGCGATGTTATCGATAAAAGGCTGGCTGCGTCGCCACATCATTATGGGGAAAATGTACTGCACGGGAAAGAGATAAGGCTGAGCGATGTCCCAATGAATTGTCGGGCGTAGTGAAAAATGTGGCGAAAGTTAGCTCCAATAGGGCTGGCAGGCGTCTTCGTATTCGGGAGAAACATATTTTACTCGAAAAAAATATTACACTGTCGTTTCGTCGTATCATCTTCATTTGTGTACAAGACACAATAAAAAATTAAAAAAACCTCAACGGTAAAATATTTCGCCCCTGGAAATTTAAATGCCTTTCATTGCATTGTTTCGATTGACATGGCTATTTTTAATACGAAACGAACTTAATTAAAGTCGCTCAACCCTTATGGAAGCTATTCTTCGGTTAGATTGTCTGAAGAGGTAGAAAAAATGAGCTCATCATCGACTAACGCTTGCACTTTAAATATTACTTGTCTTGTTAACTCAATATAAAGGCAAACCGACAGGATCAAACAACGGTATATAAGTTTTTCAACTGTTGGAAGCCTGCCTATCTGATCTCTAATCACCTACATAAGGAAAGAATACTTTTGACTAATTAATTTTGACTATTCTTTTTTTTGCAAAGGTTGCATAAAATTACGTAATACACCTTTTGCCAACCCTTGGAAAACGTTACAAACAGATTAGGGAGGTGCATTCACACGTTACTGTATATTCACTTTACATATTTCGGTTTTTATATTCTTTTTTAAATACTTTTAAAAATATAATGAACTATTCCAGTTATTAATAATTAAATCTGTACTTTATCAGTTATTTTTACTAAGAATCATGAAAAAGGAGCTCGTGGCTAAGCTATAACCGCATAAGTGAAACAATCACAAGTTAAGCTATGCTTGACGCGGTTGGTCCGAGTTCCTCCGTGTTTCGGAAGGCACGTTAAATTGTGGGTCCCGGCTGTTATTCTTACATCTTTGACAGTCGTTACAGGTTGTCAGATGCTTGAAAAGTCTGACAACCAGTCTAACCAAGGGGCATCGTGACGCCCAGGTTACTGGGTTGAAGAAGTCAGAAAGGCAGTCGCTCCTTGTAGAACACTGGTACTTAACTGAAACCGGTTAGACTGGAAGCCGAACCCAACATAGTTGGGAAAAGGCTAGGCCAATGTTGAATCGTAAAAAAATCTGGTTGCCACTTAGAATATTACAATTTAATATTTAGAAGAAGCTCCAAAAAATATTAAGTTTAATTATTTAGCTTATTTTGTGTGAAAATGTATGAAATAAACACTTAACAATAAAACCTCATTTTTCTTTAAAAAAAATGTTATTTGTTAGCATTAATTGATGTGGAAAGATATGCTCTCTGGATACAAGGAAGTAATGTGCATTGATCGCCGTGCTTGCTTATTATCGATTTGGCCAATTCTGAATTTAGCGTTTTTTTTTAATAATAGAAATGACGACTGGGTTTACCTGACAAGGAATAGGTTTCTTAAATGGATAAATAAAAACATTGAACACTGAATTATATCTTTATTTGAACAATAAAAATATACAAAAGTTAAAGTATGGAAGCTGGTGACATAAGCTCTTAAGCTAAAATAGTATATGAAAGTAACGTCGTTGTTTCATCAATTCACTTTTAAGGCACAGAAGAATAAAAACCTTTCCAATATATTCAATAAACTACCTGAACGACACAAAAAAGTTGTCATACCTAATCATTACTCATTGCCAGTGTTCTAAATTAAAAAACAAAGTAGAAAGAAAATTAAAAAAGAAAGTTAGAAAGCTTTGCTCTCTTTTCTAAACAAATAGATGTATCTGAAAGCCTCATTCGGCCTCTTTTCCCGCCGCCTCATTAGAATATCCCAAGCGATCGCGCGTTCCAATTACCGAACGGATTTGTCAAACAGAGGCGTGAACCAGTCAAACTGTTCATTGGAACAATTTCCACAAACAATTAATCGTTAGGCATTCCTTCAATTATTCCTTTTACCTTTGAGGAATGAATTTAAAGGAAACGTGATTAAAGGCTGTTTTGGATGTCGCCATGGTAACGGAACCTTTTTGAGGTACCTTCAAGTGGTTAACGTTTTAAGCGTTGCGTTTATAAGCGTTGCGTTTATGTGAGTGAAATAAAATGTTTTTTTATTTTAAGACGTTTGCAAATAGATTTCGCCTCATTAGCGTTTCAGGTTTTTTTTATCCGTTTTAAGCCTGTTTTAGGTGGAGGCCCTTCGACGAAGGGTCTTCGCAGATACATATAAAACTTAGAAAATATATTTTCCATTTTGACATTTTACTCTTTGGGTTTTAGAAACACAATAAATTAATGATAATTATTGCATTACAGTTGTAAAATTAATTCAGTACATAAAGCCTTTTCTAAAATTTCTGTATTTTTTTGCAATCGTTTAAAGAAATAATGTACTGAAACTCTTTATCTGCCATTTAAAATTATATTTCGGTCCACACCATCACTAAAATAAAGTATCGAAACGTAAAAATGGTTACTAAAATAGCTCTACATTGACTGTATTATAATCAAAAAATAAGTAAAAGAAAGATTTTCCAAACCATTACGAGTTCGAAATCCTTCGGAAGGGGTGCTTTTGTTCTGTTCCAATTAAATTTTAATAACTCATTTCCCCGGTTTTATACAAAGGTTATAATAGAGGTAGCGTTATTACATGTTAAAGCCATTTTATTGGCTCCCACGCCATTATCGTTCGTGTTATGCCGCAGGCGAAGGTATTTGTGTTAGTACATGATTATCATACGACCGGAATAGGTCTCAAAAGATTATTAACAAATGCTGATCAAATTATTTTCAGATATTAGAACTCTTTTTGATTTATTTCGTGATGGACTCTTTTTCTTCTTCTGTCTTACTCTTTTTTGAGGTAACTTTCAGTGTTGTTATAGAACACTCTGTTTTTCGAGTGGAGTTCGGAGTGTCCTTTCATCTTAAATAGGCTTTCGTCGGATCAGTCGGTTAAAAGAAGGAAGCTCTTTAAATATCTATTTTATAAAAAGAGGCTATGACAATTGTTCTATCTATGCCTTCGTACAGCTTAATATTTCAGAAGGGGTTAAAATATTTGTCAAAGACAAATACTACTTCTTACACTTCTAATACTTCTTCTACACTACTAATACTACTTCTACCTATATATTATGTAATTTATAGGTAAGTTATGGCTATAAGAATTTCTAGAATTTAAACTCTTCTTTGAACTTTTTACAATCTTCGTTAAAATCAAATCAAAGAAATATTTTATTTAAATTTATTTAATTATATAATTTTAGCATAAAACTATTTTAATAATTCACACAAAACTACGTCTAATATTATCAAAACTGTTCCATTAAACTTTCGAACTGTATAAAATAATTTTAAAGAAAACCACACTGGTTTCACTTAATTAACTAGCTGTACAAGCATCCCGTAGCACATCCGTAGCATCCTCATGAGATTGCTACGTGCACGTAGCCACAGCTACGAGTTCGTAGAAGTGCTACGCTAACCAATAAATAAGAAAATGTACACAAAATAGGGAGCTGTGGGTTGTCCCTTATGGGTAAGATGCGTATTGTTATTAGTATGGCAATGTTTATATGTATAATATTTAAGTTGGCTAACATGAAAAGAATGAAATGTCATTCAGTTGTCAATGTTGGCATTACTGTTTTTTTGTATAACTTCCGCCCACTCCTTCGTTTATACTGTAACTGGTTGTACACGTTGATAAAATATATAACTTGTTTCATCATAAAAGTGCTGTTTAATTCAAAATCTTCATCAGGTTATGGGCCCAGTTCATGCCCAGGCACATATAACAGCACATAGATTGACGTTAGTAAAAATCCATAGTCAAAATCGTCGAGAAGGAAAAAGTGAGGTTATTCACGCGGCGTGGTGCTCGGGCTCGGGTACTGCGAAACATCGTCGAGAAGTAATACTTGTTCATAGTTGGAAGAGGACAAGGTCAGGATGGAGGCAAATAACAACAACGTCAATGTGATCAAGTTAGAAGGAGCCAGAAATTGGAATATATGGAAATTCCAGACCACAGTACAGTTGAGGGGCCTTGGGTGGTTAAACATCGTGGAGGGAAAACAAGTGAAGCCTGAAGAAGCCAGTGAGATACCTGCATGGGAATCTAAAGATGCCAAAGCGCAAACGTTACTGGTTACACGAATGTCTGAAGAGGTGATGCTACATATTATTACATGTACGAGTTCTGCCGAGATGTGGCGAAAACTTCAAAGCGTATATGAACAGAAAACTGAGACTAGTGTGCACATCATACAGCAAAGATTCTTTCAATATAAATTTGAAAGAGGTACCGACATGTCTATCTTTCTATCTAAGATACAAGAACTACAAAACCAATTGAAACAGATGGGTGAAGAAATTTCAAATAAATTCGTAATCACGAAAGTATTAATGTCGTTACCAGACGAATATAAACATTTCGTTTCTGCATGGGAGTCGGCGCCTGAAGAAAAACAAACATTTGATAACCTAGTAGCCAGACTACTGATTGAAGAAGAGCGAGTAAAAGAGAAGAACGAAGGAGCACAGCAAGCTACAACTTCTGCATTCTTTGTGAAAAATAAAGGACAAACAAAAGGTTTTAAATTTAGTAAAAGTGGACATTATCAAACCGGCAGTAAAAGTAACAATAACAATAAATCTAATAGTGAAGTGAACGTGAGTAATAATAATAACTGTTTCTATTGCGGGAAGTTCGGACATTATAAAGCACAGTGTCGTTTTCGAAAACAAAGAATGTCTAGTGAAAATAAAACTAATAGTATTCGTAACGCCTTTGTCGTGTCAAATCTGTCGCATCAACTACAAAAATCAAGGTGGCTAGTGGATTCTGGTGCTAGCGAACACATGTGCAGGGATCGTGCATTATTTAAATCATTTTCAAATACTTCGCCAAAGCCTGTAATCATCGGAAATGGAGCAGCGATAAATGCGCTTGGTTACGGACAGATGGCAGTGCAAGTATCAAACGGAAGTGAATGGATTGAAACAGTGATAGACAACGTATTGTATGTCCCCGAACTTAAAACGAACTTGTTCTCGGTAAATCGCGCCACAGACAAAGGTTATGTCATGGTGACAGATGACAGTTCATGCAAATTTTTCAAGTCAAACAAAATTTGTGCGGTTGCGGAAAGAATTGGAAATTCATTTTATTTGGATCTACGCTTCAATAATAATGGTGAAATTGCGAGTACTGCAGAATTAGTGTCGAACGATCTAAACGAGTGGCACAAAAAATTGGCGCATCAAAACTTCTCCTATGTAAAAGACATCTTGCGGAAAAACAACATTGAGGTTAGACAAACATCCAACCCGGTGTGTGAGAGTTGCTTGGTTGGGAAAATACACAGATTGCCATTCAATAGAAGCGAACACAAGAGTACCAGGACATGTGAATTAATTCATGTTGATACCTGCGGTCCTATGGAGGAACCGTCAGTTGGTGGGTCAAGGTATTTCGTTGTGCTGAAAGATGATTACTCGAACTTCAGAAGTGTGTATTTTGTGGAAACAAAAGATAAGATCAAGTATGTAATTGAGGATTTTATAAATAAGGCTGAGAATAATACTGGAAACAAGGTGAAGACATTCAGAAGTGATAACGGCCTGGAGTTTGTGAACAGGTATGTGAAGGAAATGTTTACAAGACGTGGAATAACACACCAAACCACAGTACCATACACACCCGAACAAAATGGAAAGGTGGAGAGAGAAAATAGAACATTGGTGGAAGCGGCCAGGACAATGATACATGAGAGAAATTTACCAAAGAAATTATGGGCCGAAGCTATAAATACAGCAGTGTATGTGTTGAACAGGACTGGGAAGAGCCATGAGGATGGGCGATCTCCATTTGAGGTATGGACTGGGAAAACATATAATATCCATGAGTTAAAAGCCTTTGGTACAGAAGTATATGTACACATTCCAAAGGAAAAGAGACTTAAGTGGGATCCGAAAGGAGAGAAGGGATTGATGGTCGGATATGAGGAGGATGTGAAAGGTTACCGTATCTACTATCCTGAGAAGAATGTGGTGGAAACAAAAAGGGATATTGTATTCTTACAACTAGAAGAGAAGGAAAAACATCAAGTAAAGAAAAGTGAAGGGGAAGCTGTAGTGTCCTTAAACCTTGAAGAGGAGACAGTGCAAGAGAATAGTCCCGAGACAGATATTAGTGAGATACCAATCCTTGACCACAACGAGACATCCCACACAAGTAGTATATTAGAAGATAACTCGGAAAATGACAGCGACTACGTGCCGTGCAGTGAAGAAGAACAACAATTAGAAGAAATTGGTTCACCCATAGAAAGGGAAAGGTCTACGCGTGAGCGTAAACAAACAGTGTTCTACAAGTGTAATCCTGTGCAGCTGGACCAAAGTGAATGTGATCCCATCACATATGGTGATGCCATGAGCCGGAGTGATGCCAGTAAGTGGAGTGCAGCTATTGCTAGGGAACTTGAGACTCTAAGTGACAATAACACATGGGAATTTTGTGAATTACCTGTAAGTGTAAAGCCTATAAGTAGCAAATGGGTCTTTAAAATAAAAAATGTAAATAATGTCAAAAAGTATAAGGCTAGGCTTGTTGCTAGGGGGTTTGAGCAACAAGATATAATAAACTTAAGTGACATTTATGCCCCAGTTGCTAAGTTAACAACTTTTAGGTTGTGTGTAATAATTGCAACAAAATATAACTTGCCTATATACCAAATGGATGTCACGGGAGCTTTTCTATATGGTGATATTAAAGAAAATGTATATGTAAGGTTACCAGAAGGGGCCTACTCAGGAGATAATAATATTGTAAAGTTAAATAAGTCATTGTACGGATTGAAAAGTTCTCCTAAATCATGGAACATTAAAGTTAATTCTGTATTAACCCGAGAAGGCTTTATAAGATCTAAATGTGATCCATGCTTGTATAAAAAGTATAGTGGTAAAGATAAAACATTTGTATTAATATATGTCGATGATTTGCTAATTTTTGGAACTAATAACAATGAGGTCACTAACCTAAAAACAATATTAAACAAAGAATTTAAAATAAAAGATTTAGGGTTAATTTCAGATTTTTTAGGAATAAATGTAAAACAAGATTTAGAAAAAGGTATAACTACATTATCACAAAGGAATTATTTAGAAAATGTACTAAAAAGATTTCATATGGAAAATTGCAAACCCATGTTGACACCCTTGGATATAAACTTTAATACTAAAATATTTGATATAAATAATAATAATTGTGATAAGGACATTGAAGGAATCTGTAGGCAAATTATTGGATGCCTCATGTATGCTGTCTCAGGCACTAGGCCTGATCTGTGTTTTGCAGTTTCATTACTAAGTAGGTATCAAAAATGTGCGAATAGTGCATTACTTAGTGCACTTAAGAGAGTATTGCGCTATGTGAAGCATACTCTAGATTATAAAATTGTTTATAAATGTAATGATAGTGCATTGCAAGGCTACTGTGATGCTGATTGGGGAGGTGACCAGAGGGACAGAAAGTCCACATCTGGCTATTTGTTCATTTTTGCAAATTGTTTAGTTATGTGGTGTTCAAAGAAGCAATCTTCTGTAAGCTTGTCTTCTACTGAAGCTGAATATGTTTCTATGAGTATGGCAGCAAGTGAAGCATGCCTTCTAATTAATTTATTAAATGAGTTTGATGTTCAAAATGATAGCCCAGTTAAGTTGTATTGTGACAATCAGTCAGCTATTTTAAATGCAAGTACAGACTCAGTCAAACGTCTTAAACATATTGATATTAGATATCACTTTATCAAAGATTTAATTAAAAATAATAAAATTGATATTCAGTACATAAGTACTTGTGAACAATTGGCAGACATGCTAACAAAGTCACTAAGTAAGGAGTTATTAATTAAGCTTTTAACACAGTGTAATGTAAAATTGTAAGCGAAGGTAGAGTTGTTTAACTGGTAATGTTTTCAGTTATATTATGTTGTTATAATTTAGATTAATTTCTGTTTAAAATGGATAAACATTGAGAAGGGGTGTTATTAGTATGGCAATGTTTATATGTATAATATTTAAGTTGGCTAACATGAAAAGAATGAAATGTCATTCAGTTGTCAATGTTGGCATTACTGTTTTTTTGTATAACTTCCGCCCACTCCTTCGTTTATACTGTAACTGGTTGTACACGTTGATAAAATATATAACTTGTTTCATCATAAAAGTGCTGTTTAATTCAAAATCTTCATCACGTATATTTATCATGCATTGTTTGTCTCTTCATACCGTTCATGAAAGTAGAGAAAGTTCTTTTCATATTTTCTTGCTTATTTTTTTTTAAACATCTTTTCGTTATATTCACATGACTTGTACTTTTTCGTCTGTCTAGCTGCAAACATTCAACTTTTTGCATCCAACTCCAATCAAAATACCAAACTTGTTATTATAAATCTTCCTTCTATCTAAACATCGTAAGAATACTTCGAAAAGCAAGTAATTGTCTTCCCGTGGCTTTCACTAATTAGAAACAAACAAGTAGGTAAAATAATTAAAACCACTTCTTTAGTCTTGTTCCCCACTTTGTGGGGAAACTTAATTTAATTTTAAAAGCAAGTATTAGTTGAGTGAAACAACGTTAAGTTTAACCAGTAAGTAATCCCTTACGCTTATTTAGTTCGCGACGGAGTTTAGTTTTCAGTCCAGTTATGCTAGGACCGCATGACTGAAGACGAGATATCAAGGGAAAAACAACCTTAGTGTCTTAGAATAAGACTGTCAATTCTTGTGTTGTGGTGTAGTGAAGGACAGATGTTTCTTAAAGATGAGGAAGCTTCAAGGAGAAAATTTGGTTTTATACTATTAAGATTTATAACATTAGAAAATGTCAGAATAAAAAAGTTTAACATTGTCCTAAGGGTTTCTCTGCGAGACAAGAGCCCACAATAAATAACTAAGCAGAGTATAATAAAAAGAGCCTGACTCTTTCGATAAAAGAAGAAAGCAGAGTATGGAATAGATAAGTATTTATTGTAATAAATGTTATAATATTATTTACTTATTTGGTAAACTTACAAGGGCTGCAATACTGAGAGCAAAAGCTAGAAGCGTCAACCTATGTCCAAAACCCCGAATATGACGTATGTCTGCAGACAGAGACGCAGACAGTCTACAGAGCTAGATTAGTCCTGTAGACGACTGTCACCATTACATAATTACATCTTATCATTTACAGGTCAAGTTAAAGCTAGAGGATAAACCGTTGTCACCACTAAAAAGGGGAAACAAAAAAGAGGTTTACTGCAACCAGTTTTAAGATGAAACAAATAGTCTAGTTTTTATTTAAAAGGTGCGATAACATAACATAGTTTGGACACCTACAGACCTTATTACATGACCTCTTTGCCTAGCTTTGTACGTCGTAACTACATTTCAGTTGAACCCTGCACTCATAACATATTCTGTTTGGCGACGCTACAGAGATGTATACACGATTTGCCCATAAATACTGCTACATCAGCGAAAAAATATTCCATTTGAATATTCTCTTATGAATATTCATTGGTTTTTGGAACTCCGCTTTTTTGTTGAGAAATGGAAGTACCTATTTTTTGGTATTGATAGAAAGCAGGAACCAAGAAGTGGAAGATGATGGAGATTCTAAGTTAATACCTGTTCCAATACTGCCTATCACCCAAAATATTATAGATACTTGACGAAATATTCATGTTTTTTCAAATAAGTAGTTTTAAGACAAGAAAAGGAAACTACTACCTTAAAATATTCACTACAAAATGACACTGAATTAGTTGTAGCGGTTACCATGGCAACGTTAATGGGGCCGAGAGAATAAACGTGGTGATAAAAAGGCCAAGGTCGGGCCTACCCTGTGTTGCCTCGGAAATAGGAGAGCCCGTGTACTAACTGAATGGCCTATACGTTTGGCTACGAAAACAGCTGTTGCGCGCAAAATAATATCGAATTACCATTTAGATTGAACGATTTCAATTGAACGGTGCAAATTAATTACTGCACCATTTCGTTATCGTTTGTGTTTAATTTGAACTACAACACGTAATTATGTTTTTGTATGATCAATCATTTGTAGATACAAATACACATATTAATACAGAGCTAAAAAGTTCGACAAATGTCGGATCAATAAACGTAGCACCGATAGGCATTCTTGAAAATCCAATTGCTGTTTAGCAGTCTTAATATCTTTCTCTCCTTTTTTCAAAAGTTAGAACCACAAGTTTTCACAAGTTTTCTTGCAGACACCAAGTGTTGAACCCTATCCTATTCCACGGCACCCTGCCTGAATAACATCTGCGCGTCAAAGTCCAAAGAAGTAGTCAAGCCTGCGCTTATTTTAACTGCATATTTATATTTAAACGAAATTGTGAAAGTGTTTCTGGTGCATTATATGATTTATATGTTTGTGAAACCCTTTTTGAAGATATCTTTTTTGCGGTCGATAGTTTCTAAGTGAGTATTGTTGTAAATTACCTGGTTCATACAATCTCTCACATTTACCAAGTAGTACGTCCGCCTCGCCTTACTTAGCTGAGTAGGCACCATATTTAGATGAAGCTACTGCACATCTGATTTCTTCACAAAATTTTGCAATGTATCCCAAACAAGAATTGATAGAATCGCTGATAAAATTAAACGCAGTGAACTTGGGAAACGTTTCGCTATTTTCTAGGCTCAACATTTCAACAATGTCCAATCCAAGGGAAGATGCTCTTGTTGTGCTTAATCACTAGGACCGCTATAACGTGTTTTTTATTCCCCTTACTTCCTATTACTGGGTTGGCATAACAAATGGGGGACTTTTAAAACACATCTGTGTCGTTTACGATAGAAATTCACCACTTCAAATTTATACATAAAAGAAAACACATATTTTTTCTTTTATGGCAGAGTAATGGAACCAATTGCCGGAAGAGTCAAATTCGAATAGATGAAAATTATGCAAAGAGGAAGTTAAATTGAGTATTTACCTGTTCCTCACTGAGGTTGCCTCATTTTTTTATTGAAAAATTAAAAAAAAAAAAAGTATTTTGTTATACCTGTTTTATTATGAGCCGGTAAATGGGCATTGGAAGACATACTATTGGATGTTTTCAGCTACTATCCTAAATATGAAAAAATTAAATATTTATCTAACCCAATATGACTAAGTTTAAAAATAAATCGTAATCTTGATTATATTTTGAACTTTGACTTTAATTCTGTTAGGCCTATCCATAAAACCTTCTTTAAAAAATAAAACCAAGTTACACACATTCGAACTCCCCAAAAAACACATATCGATTGCATATAAATATTTCCCAAAGGAGGAAAATCTAGGGGTCGGATTTCCCCGTCATACGAGGCGCGTCGGTCGTTCTGACACGGGTTAAGTTAGCGCCATCTAGTTACAAACTGCGGAACTGACAGCCTCTTGTCTCCCACAGGAACGAAAAGGTTTCCCTTGTAGACGTTTCGTTGGTCTACTTAAACTTTTTGTAAAACAATGTTGATACGTTGCTAACTGATGTGCTAAAGGCGTTATTATTTTTACATGTAATTTGATTACTTCATTCTAATATTCACAGTGTCGGTCCGTTAACTATCGAAATAGTAACACATTTGTACATACAACTTATGTATTGAACTATTAGTCAACACGTGAATCCCTTACTTTCAAATGTACCCGTTATACATACTATTTGATGTTTTGTAATCTATAGTCTATATACTAATATATAAAGCTGAAGAGTTTGTTTGTTTGTTTGAACTTTGAAGGCTTTAGGCTATAAACCATCACGCTGCGACTAATAGAAGCGAATATACAATGGAAAATGTGAAGAAAACAGGGCAGGTATAAATCATTACTTAATCTTCTACCCACGGGGACGAAGTTGCGGAACAGCTAGTGTACGTATAATTCCTGAGATTTAGTAATAAGCCAACTGTTATTATCTATTGTATTGTGTTTGTATTAAAGATTTGTTTTATAGTGCTATAAAGTAAGTAGGTACCTAGTAGTTTTGTCCTTAGTTTTTCATTTCAAGCTACGTGCTAAACCACTTCTGTTTTACTGATTCAATTTTGTATTTTGATTTTTGAGAAATAAATTTCTTTAACCATAAATATCTACTTCGAATATTATTACATCTTCAACAAGTATTATTGCAGAATAGAAATTAATAACCGTTACTATTATAACTTTACTTTACTTACTATGATACCTTTTTGCAACTAATTGTATAAAAACCATTACACAGCATCATCTTCACCTTTAAATGATTCAGGGCAACAAAATTTGTTGAAAGAAAGGCACACAGAAGCATCCACAGCTCTAACAGCCTTTAATTGATATTTCTTTCACGATGCAAAGAACTTGCGACTTCGCTTTTTGCCGTTCTACCAATTAGTCTCTGAGCGAAACACTCATTATGAAGGAAGCCACTTTGGTTGTAACAGTATCCTCACCGCACAAGGCGGGAGCACAATTTATGCGTCTGAGGAATTTGCCCACTCTCTAACATTTTGCCCGAAGGATCGGTAATGCAATAAAATGCAGACAGACAACGCGAGAACGTAAATTTCACGTGAACTTTGTTAAATTTTATATTTGATTGTTTTTTCTTCAATACCTTGTCAGGGTAATAGTCTTATCTAAAAGAAACAGTGTGTAACGTAAGTTTTGACTTAAAGAAACTTGTGAATTTTATTTCGATATTTTAAAATTAGAGGAATTATAACGAACACTTAAATAATGTGATGATAAATTGGTAAAATTTCATCGATCCATATGGGTCTCATATTTTTATTTATTCAAAAACGTTCAGTTATTTTCAGTTGATATCAAAAATACGATTTGCAACAGTAAAGGTCCTACGAAAATAAATAATAAACTGTATAAATTACCTCGAATAAATTGTTAATGACGATAAATCTTTATAGCGCTAGAAAATTTGGTCATTATCCTTTTAAGTGGCTTATCTGTCCCCTCGTAGGTCCCATACTTGAAGGTACGTAGATCTGATAACTCGTGATAAATGAGTGTAATGCCCTACGGAATTAATTCCTTATCATTTTGACTGCTCCACGCTTTCTCCCGTAGATTTTGTTCAAGTTAGTCGTCAGACGGAGTTTTGGCAGTGGATTTATTAACCTGTTGTGCTTGTACAAATTAATGGAAGATTAGAAAAGTTTCGGTGAAAGATAATAATATTTATTGTCTGAATGTTTTATGAGACGGTAATGTTTTATGAATGACTACCTACTTGTAGGTGTGTCTAGACTTATCCTTAATATGTCTGTCTAAAAACTATCTTTGTATTATTAGATCTTTAGTATTTCTAATACAAGCTGACATATTTATCTCAATTAAAGTAGTTTCATGACTTTCCCAGAATCCCCATAGTTTATTAAGGTCAACTTCTAGACTTCCTGATATATCCTTTGTCTTTTTTTTCATATTTCAGCCTTATCACAGCCTTTTCATTATAGACTATTTAGCCTCTACTGTAACGGAACAGGACTATGCCTAGATAAAACAAAAACTACTACTAATATAGTTTTAAGCATGTTTTATATCAGTTCTTACCATAGAAATCTAAATAATAAGGTAATATTTAGATTTCTATGGTTCTTACAGAGAAAAAAATTGCAAGTTCTATAAAATTCAAAATGTATTTTTATTTAATAATTTAATATGTCTCGGAACGCTGAAATTTACGTTGTAGTGTGCGTTCGGTACAGGGAAGTCTACCACCGCGCGCCTCAGTCCACAGGTGTCGATCGATGCGACGCGACGGTCCGGCCGTCGAACCAACACTACCTACCTACTAGGAAATACAATATTTATGATTCGAATAAAACTTAATGTCGAACGTTTTAGCTTTTCAGCAATTTCAGACTTAAGACTCAAGGATAATTGAGAGATTGAAGTTTCTTTGCTTTTGTGACATTGTTGTAAACAAATATATTATTCATGTTCTTTTTCTTTGTTTCTATTACTGTATTGATGTTTTGTTTTTTTGCAAATGACATTGTAGTTTACGATTTCGGTGAAGCGATGCTTTTGTATGCGTATTGCCTTTCATGAATATATCTAGAGAAAATGTAAAGTGGTAACGTCCTAATAGGTTCTACACTAGGTGGAGTTACTATAATAAGGGAGAGCGGATACTGTTTTTTTTTCAAGATTACCTATTAGTACGAATTTAATGCGACCAACTCCGGTAGGCCGTCTTTATAAAGTTAAGTTCCTATGACCATCGTCCAGGTCCAGGAAAATTTGCATTCTCACGTGATATAGACAGAAGAATCTACCTGCAATAGTCAAAGTCAAGGTGTCTTTGTGTTGATTGCGTAGGTTACAGGTGTTAAATAATAATAAACCAGTACAGCAATCAGCCCATTTAGGCATAAAATAGTCAAATAGTCGCAAACTTTATAAAGCACGCAAAATTCAAGGAGGTCTAATTTAACTTGTAAGATTCGATTTTAGGCAAAGGGAAGCTTTTAACAGCTTGTACCACGGCCATGGTACGGCCACCCTAATATTACGATATTAATGGATGCAAATGCGTTGAAGTTAATTGGGCGTGTAGTGTGTATTTCCAACTTGGATAATTTGTGACTTGGACTTGGGAAAACCTGTTAGCGTTGTCAATCGATAAGGAAATGGGGAAATATTTATTCATGTCAAAAGTCCTTTGTTGTTGTTTTTGTTTTGGAAACCAATAGTGCTACTCTTTTGCTAATCTTCTTTTTAGTACTTCTAATACTTAAATCAGGCAATAATTTAAGATTGAAATCCTAATATTTCCAGTTTCAATAATGCTACATTTGTATATAAACATTCTGCAGTTGTAAATAAAATATCATATCTCTCTACTGCACTTAAGTCGAATAAAATCTACTCCGCCAGCTACTTAACGTGAATATGATTCAATAAATCAACCCCAGCAGCCTAATCTAAAAAGCAAACAATCTTATAACTGCATCCCGGTCACACATCGATCGCACACACACAAGCACACAGACGCAGCGCTGCGTCGCGACTGAGCAAATAAAACAAAATGCACCCCCCTCCCTTCAGTCTAGTCACTAGACAACAAAGGGTGGGCTTGCAAACTTAACACAAACATCAAACAAGCAAATTTCGGCTCTATCGTAATTGACTAAGTGTTATATTGATGGCAAAACTTACCGTTGCGTGGTACAGGAAGCGATGTGTTAAGAGAAGTTTAGACTTAATAGCGTTTACAGATTTTACGGTAGAAATGTTGTTAGTACCCGCTCCGTAAGTACTTAATTCCCTGTGTTTTTGTTCACGCCATATTATATTTTTGCTTTAAATAGGTAGGTGTGATGTTCAAAATTTAAATATTTTTACACTATCTGCGCCTTTGTTTTGTAGTAATTAGACGGAAATTTATAAATATTTGGTACAAATTTAATAAATAATAAATCAGGCGAGCCTATGGGCGATTTCGAGATTACGTCGTTGTCTTCTTAAGGCATCGGTGTCTGTTTCATAGGAAGTGGTTCACGACAGAACATTCTGGAGTAAAACGTGGGAGGCTAGCCAACGAACGCACAAAGAAAATGCGTGTTTTTAAAGTTTAAAGAACTTAAGGGATTCAATTTTATTAGATAACTTAATACAGTCTACAGAGTCACAGCAAATATACTAATTAATAACAATAATATATTTAAGTGCTTTTAAATGTGTTAAAAGAGCACGAATGGTGAAGAATGAAGATGAGTCTACGGCCACGTCTTAAAGTAGGTAATTAAATAGTATTGTTAGTGAATCTATAATCAGTATCACCTTAAAACCCATATGTATGGCTTTACCGTAAAGTCCTGTGCCCAACAGTTCGGCTTTTATATTCTGATATTTTATTATAAATATATTAAACAAATGCGTAACGTGCAACAGATTTAAAGTTTTTCTATTCCTCTTCATGTCGAATTTCAGCCAAAAGAGATTCATAATTTAATTATAACGAATAGGTAGGTAACGTACGGTAAACGTAAGGTAGAAACAGCAAACTATTCATTAAAAGTATAGTAAAAAGTAGTTGCAGAAAGATGCACTAATTAAAGTAGATAAATAAAACGGAACTTTGTTCGTTAAAACTGGTCGACCGGAAGAATGAAATATTAACTTTTTCTTTAGGAATTGTAAAATCTTTCATTACAAATGGTCGACACGACAGATCCGGATTTTAATTTAGGCACAAGTTGAATTTTATCATAAACTACTTTAATTACATACTAGATACTGACAGTAAAAGCAGCCAAACGCAAGTCAATACAAAGGGTTCATATCAGTAAAAAAAATCAGGTTTCTTGAAGAAAGAAAAAAGTTTCTCGTTAGATTAATACCTATATATTTTTTTTATTCCCTGCGTATTTTCTGTTATATCGGCAAGGTTTTTAAAGAAATTAAGTAAGTTTCACGCTTCTTGCATACCAAACTTGAAAGCAATATTTTCATAGGTATAAATATTTGATATTACATGTTACCATTATTTTGCATTTAATACAAAAGGTATTGTTTCCGACGAATTTCGGGCTCAAATCTCATAAGAGGAGCATTTGACGTTATATGCTCGGATACTGAGTTGTATAGATCACCACCCACAAAGCGACTTGCCGCGGGTTTGAACCCCGAGGACAATCATTTGTGTGATCCACGAACGTTTGTTTTAAATCTGGGTATCTTTTTGCCTTATTCAGAATTGAATATTTGTGAAACCATCCGCGACACAACGATTAAGTTCCTTAATGCCGAAAACGTGTCTCATTTTTAATCATAATTCTCAAATTGACTTCCTATGTTTTACTATTGTGTGTGGTACCGCTATAAAATCTTACTCTCTTCAAGGAATACGAGTTTACTCTTTCGAGTGAACGTTAAAAAGGTGTGAAAAAAATGTGTTGAAATCATTAAAATAACCCTAAATACGTCCCATCTACATCTAGAGTTTTCTCCGGTGTATCTTTTCTCAAGTTTGTAATTAAAAATCTTGAAAGTCAATTAAACTTGGGCAGCAGTGGGACCCTCGGTTTGCTTTTAGATTGAAATCGTAATGAATCGTGGAAAATCAAACTCCGTTTCCAATAATATAGGCGTCATTGTCTTGGGGTTGAGTAATCATCGATCCATTTGTCTAACTAGTGTTAGGTACCGATTTTGTCCAATTTCATTGGGTTATAAAAAGAGTTGGGTATGCGAGTTCTCGAGTGGAGACCGCGTCTCGGCAAACGTAGTCTATGACGTCCTCAGGCACGGTAGAGTGATGATCTACGCAAGATGGCTGGCAGGAGCTGGATGCAAGCAGCCGAAGATAGATCTCGATGGCGTGCGATTGGGGAGGCCAACGTCCACCAGTGGACGAAAATGGGCCGATGATGAGAGTTTCAGATTTTTAATATTGGAACAGACATAATTAATTAATTTTTAAAATTAGATTAGCATAGAAGTTCCATAACTTATAGGATACACATACATTTCAATAAATCAGCTTTATACAATTTAATAGTCTAAGACGCCATATAAATGCAACGAGCTGTTTCGCGCGGATTCGTCTGCGTAGCCATGAGATATATGTTTAGAATTTATAAAGTCGGCATACTAATTTTGGAAAGCACTTTTCATTTTCTTTTCTAAAACGTTCAAACAACGTCGTCTTGTCTCAAACTAAGCAAAGCTTAGTCTTATGAGTTCTAGAAAACTGATAAACATACTTATATAATTCAAAATTTTATATATACATAATACAGAAAAATTTCACCCAGACACACACAGAACAAATGATCGTGCTCATCACACAAACCTTTGTAATGGGTTCGGAATCAAACCCTCGACCTCCGGTATAACAGGCAGGGTCACTGACCATTAAACCATCAGGCCATCATCATCTTTCCGTTGTGTCATGTTTTTTAACTACTCTGCTCCTTTTAAGTATTGAATCACACCATATACTTATGTATATTATGTTCCATGGTTTTATTAAGTAGTTTACGAGATTTTTTCTTTGTTTTTAAAAGAACTCCGTTGGCGTTCCTTTTCTTCTCAAACAGCCGTGGCCGCGTGGTAAGTTACGTGAAAGATGCGTTTATCAGATACATCAATACTTGTTAGAATAACATTTAAACATGTCGGTTAAGAAATGGTAAAAGTGAATAACTTTCATACTGAGTTTAGGCACTTTTCGATGTAAAAAATACTTTCTTAAACCTACTGTCTGTTAATTCTTTTTTTTTTTTAATCGTTTGTTATCTAGTAGGTATCTACGGTACTAGATAACAAACGATTTTTTAAACCACGACTCCTCTTTTTTTACGTACCGCAGCCTGACAACAGCCTAGTTAAATAGATAATTAGAATTTTATTACCCCGTCATAACTAAAAATATTAAAAGATAATAAAAAAAGATCTGTAATTGATTGCATATCGAACAGAAAGGGACACATTTTTTACCATAATAATTCAAAACAAAATTAAAAAGAAGTGTAACCGTTCCAAAAAGATACAAAAACAAAAATTTAAGTAAATTGTTAATATTAGTAAAGGAATTAACAAGGCATTTGTATTTTGGTTGTTAAGTAAGAACTTGTTTTTCAACGTCTAGTCTCTTATTAGGTATGTTTACACACATACCTAAACATATTTTTCGAAAGTCGTCTTCTTGTGATCAGCGTTAACTAACAGGACCCTGTTTAGAGTTACTAAATTGTATCTAGGTACTTATTCTACATTATAATGATAGACACCAAAAAAAAATCACTTTGAGCTAAATGGATTTATTCAATTTTTTACTTACAACTTTACGGGTTACAATAAATTACAAAACTAAACAATATTTAAATACGCACATTTTATTACAGGGTGTAATCAACAATATTGTTGCAAACTATACTGCCTCTGGCGGTATCTATTTGTACTACGTAAACACCAAAATGCTGTAGTTACTTAGTATTACCGCAATAGATGGCGCTATTTTCAATAAATCAAAAACACCCATAATTTAAATTTTATCAGTTTAAAAATAAGTATGTAAGTATATTTGCTAAAATCAAATAAACGTTGCATCAACTATTTCAGCAGGTTTAGAAAAGGCTGATTCAGCCCTCAAGTTTCCTTTTGGCAGTCTTCTCAGCATTTCTGCATGCCCTTGCACTGGTGGACGCGTTACTTTCTTTATCTTTGGTTCAGGGAAACGCGTTATCAGAAAAGGAATACGAATATTCACTGGTGTAGTCCTAAATACGACCTTACAAGAGTTTTGTATAGGTCCTCCCCAAGCGAATTGATTCATGATTACTTCGTTGTGCAAATATTATAATAAGGTAGCAAAAAATTTATCTCGAATACCAATGATTTGTTTAATCAACTTGACAGATGTAAACTTAAATGTTTACTTGTCTGTGATCGTTACAAAAAATGCATAAAAATCCAAAGGAGGGCTCACGTCGAACGGGCTAAGTCAAAGAGACCCAACATAATATTACGCTATGCTAAAGCGTGCGAAAGAGATACAATGATATTAAGAATTTAAGAACACTGCCCACGAGTGGAATAATCAGCAACGTGAGAGCCATGCTTTAAAACCTTTTAAGGTCTTGCCTAGCCGATATTATTTTATGGTAAACTTCATTCATTTGACTAAACCAATAATTAACTTGTAAACGTTGAGTGGTAACAATAGCTGTCGTGTTTTATGTGACGACAAGGTTATTATTTTGGTCAAACTTGGGGCAATTAAATTAATGGAATGATCTAAGGTTACTTAAGTAGTAGTTTTCTGATATTTAACGATTAATTGGAAGTAAAAGCGGTAATCGGTATCCCCAAGTTCCCAGGGTGCCGATGCAATAATTTAAGTTTAGTTGAAGATGAAAAAGTAAAATTTATAATGTATGATTCTAGTAAAACATAAGAAACATTAAGGAAATTATACATTATTAATACATTTTTAGAATTCATTTAAAAATTACAACATTTTTCGGATTAGGTAGAATCGGAAGTATTCGGAAGGTGTTCGCATCGCAATAGCATTTTATAGTCTGTGGTCTTTCAAAACTCATTCGAAATGAGTCGTAATGGTTGTTCTCGTAACTGAATTCGTATGAAGTTTATTACCTTTCTCGTTCTAGGTTACTTTGAAAAGGCTGAATTAATCAGTAAATGTGTTTGATAAGTGTTTAACAACATAAAACAATGTCGTTTTCATTTGGTACCCCGTCAAGTGCGCCTGCAACAACAGGTCTTGCAGGAGGATTTAACTTTGGCGCTAACAAGTAAGTAAAGATACACAACCTTTTCTTTCAATGAACATGCGACTTCTTTGGTACTCAAATATGTATTTTGAAGAATGTAATGTCTATCGTTTTTATACAAAGAATAAAAATAACGTCTGTCAAAATTAGATATAACCTCTTTCTTGGGCACCGCCAACCAACTTTGATCAGTAAGTAAAGATTTTTTTCAATTGTTGTGATCATATTTTTCTTGTTTAAGACCAGCCACGCCTGGGTTTGGATTGACTGCAACATCACAGCCTGCGACTGGACTGTTTGGAAGTACACAGTCAACGGAGACGCCAGCGTTTGGTTCCACTGGGTTTGGGGCTACGTCCGCAGCGCCCGCCTTTGGCGCGACTACAACTCCTGCCTTCGGGACTGGGACGCCAGCATTTGGTTCGACTTCTGCGGCTCCTGCTTTTGGCACTGCTGCACCAGCTTTTGGAGCCACAGCACCAACAAATTTTGGTAAGTTAACATCCACATACTGAGCTATGAAGACGAGCATGTACTTACTAAATTCATGTAATTTTAATAAGTATAAACCCAAACTGTGGTGAAGTCACATGAAGATTGGTTATTGTAATTGTGCTAAGTGGGTGGTAATACGCAAAATTTGTTAAAACTTGGTCTAAATCTAAAATCTAGTCTATTTGATAGAAAACAGTTGTTGCCCTATAAAAATGTAGATCATCTTAAGAATGGTGACATAGATACACTTAAAACTCATTATAACATGCAGTTTTGTTTTCATAAATGCATAATCCTGATCACTTCCTAAGTGTTCTAGCTATTGACAAGAATCTATTCAATGAACCCCATAGTGTGTACAATTATAGTGTTGATTTCAATATTTCACACATTCAATTTCAATATATCACATTACTTTTAGGAGCTACTGCAACACCAGCTTTTGGAGCAAGTGCGGCTCCTACATTTGGTGCTACAACTGCACCAGCCTTTGGTACCACTGGACTTGGTACCGGAGGTCTAAACTTTGGAGCTGGGGCTGGTACTGCAACTTCTAACACAGGTAATAGTTGTTTCAACATGTGTTTATGATTAATTTTAATAGGTTTTATTATGACTATTCTATCTACAAAATGTGATGTCTTTTGACTAGAAGTGTGTGCAACTTGTAAGTCCAAATATTGCAATAGTAACTAGTTTAGGACAGTTTAGTTTTAGAAGTGCAAGTTGTTTAATTCTATAAAATCTTAAGTAACAGGCTCTGATTACACATGTCATCTATATTTTTAGTACTTTCAGATGGAAAAAAAATAGGAATATGCATACAAATGAAGGAATATTTTTCATTGCTTTCTCTTCATTGATGGGTTGGCTACCAAGTTAAACCCACTGTGTGATATGTGTCGCGGGTCCGATCCCCGCGTAAGATATAATTATCTTGTTCTGAGTCTGAGTGTCTTTTCTACATAAATATTTAAAAAAAAATTCCCCTCAATACAAACAACAAAATGTTTTGTGCAGGGTTAAGTTTCGGTGCCCCGGCCAGTTCAGCAAACACAACAGGGCTTGGTGGTTTAGGCAGCTTTGGGTTTAATACTACTGCCACTACTCAAAGCACTGGCTTTGGAGCATTTGGTAGTACCACAAGCACTACCACAACTACTAATACCCTTTTTGGTAAGTAATTTGATTTATCATGTTAAAGAATTTAATTATAGTTGAACAAATATATCAATTTAAGCATCTACTTAAAAAGCTTTATGACCAATCATTGAGTGCCACATTAGTGGGCCGCCCAGTTTTTCTCCAACTGCACCTATCTATTAGAACCTAACTGCAACATGTTCATGTTCCAATCCTTTTCTTTCAGTATGATGTTCCCAAACCCCAGTACACCATTAACGACTCCATACATCCCAGTTACGCAGACTTTTCAAATGTTGCCTCCCGTTACAACATTCACAAAACCTAACTTTGACCTCTCTCCCATACAATGTGAACCTACGGACTGTGCGTACAAGTTGTTAAGTGCTAAACGAGATTGCTATCATACTATTACACCAAGTAGTGGTGAGGTGCACTTTATATTTGTAATCAAGGTAGAGAAATAGAACACTCTGAGGTGGCCCCTAGTCCTACAATACATTTCATTTCATTGTGCGATAAGATTAAAAGGTGTTTCGGTCTTCGTCAGGACGAGAAATATTGTGACCTTCAGCGTTGTGTAATACTTTTTAGTTAGCTCGACACAATGCATTGTGAAATATGATTAATAAAATTTCAACAGGGTCAATCCTTGTGCAATCTTAATCGTACGATATAATTATTCGTCTAGGGGCCGCCCTAGTTTAATTTGATACACATATACTAGTTTAGAGGTTGACAAAGTCACCAATTAGCCAGAATGTTATTTACGGTCTAATGTTCATAGACATGTAGTCTTTTCCCTTTAAATTTTTACCTGCTTTTATAACCCCATGTTTTATCCGATCCTTAATCCCATTTTCTTATTTATTTTAAAACCCGTTTACATCCCTCATTTAGTTTAATCTTATTTTTTCAGGACCAAATTTGAGTACATCTTCTAGCAAACAAATACCAAGTTCAGGTGTGTTTTTAATTATCTACGAAATGGACTAACTCAAACTTTTTCTGGGATATATACAACCTTAGTTATAAGCTTTGCGAATATCTAATATTATAATAAGTTCAGCTATCGCACTGCATGCATAAATAATAAAAGGAAAAGGTGTTATTATGGCGTATATGTGGTACCATACGGGCACACTTGACTGAGTTTTGTTTGGTCATGTTTCTTGTATGAAAAAAACAAATCAGGAATGTGTATTCCACTCGGGACAATTAAATAAACCCAACCCTAATTCTTTTCAACATCGTCGTAGCGGAAACAATGTTTTGCAATAATAATTTAGCGTATGTCTGAATTTAAAGCAAGTTTAAAAATCATTATCTAATCCTTGGTGTTTGCGCGGTATCATTGCTACTGTTTACGTCGTCAAAACTACACAAAATGCAAAGTAAGCAGAATTGGTCAAGTGAAACATGGATAGAACCAGGCTGATGATGATGGGACAACATTTCCTTTCATTGTTTGAACAGGTTGTCCTAACAAATAATTGGTTGTGGTAGGTGTATAACATGCATTTACCTTTGATAGCTAGCAGTTTCTCAGGCAGAAACTCTTATTGTGCTTTGAAACTATGTGCCAGGGCATCCTGTCTAGCTAGTGAAGGTAAATACATGTTTATTATTATTTATGTTTAATGACCGAATGGGTTGGGTAATGTGATGTTTCGGTTATTATTATGTATGTTTTTTAACTTGAATGTTTTTGTTTCAGGAACTCCTAGCTATGGATTGAGCCAGGTCGCCAACACAAGCGGTATTGGAGTGAATAATAAAAGTAAGATCTTATTTCTTACTTTTTTAGATTTGTTATATCTATTAAGTAGACATATAGCCGGAAGAGCTTTGACCTGGATTAAGAATGGCCTAACTTCTGAAATAAGGTACAAGGGGCTAGAAAAAGTGTTTTGTTTTTATCAAAGAACGACAAATTATATTAGTTTAGAAGCCCTTTTATGAAGTCACAAAAATTACAAAGACTTAAAAAAAAAATTGCCAATGTCTTCTATATGGGGGATGTGAGGTCAATTTCCTTAATTCTTAGTCTTATAATTATATATAAGTATTGTCGTTTAATTAAGTTTTATTTCTAGGTGAACCACCAAAGCAAAATAAGCTGCCAAATGAAATATCAACTATGGTAGACACTTTCAAAGAGTTTGTTAAGAAACAAAAATCACTGAGTTCTGAAGTAATGAGGGTGTCGGTCAAACCATTGCATAAGGTATGTTTTTTTTTATTATTTGTTAGTTTTTAAACTTATTGTAAAGTTCTGTGCGTTAAATACTTATTCTTCCATCTGTTGAATAGTTCTGTAATAAGGAATGATAAATTTTAAGTAACAAGTAACTTACGCCAATAAAAAGTGTTTATGGGAAGGGTTTAAGCTAGCTCGAATTAACAATTAATTTAGTACCGTTTGTTGTCTCCCACTATTACGGTCCAAACTCGTCAGGGTTGCTTCTGCTAAAGCTCTGGTAATTAGTTTATACTCCCTTTGGTACCTTACATAGACACCAAATGAAGTGTAAATCAATTACTCTTTAGGTGTAACTAAAGGTACAAAAGCTGTAAATAATGTCATAAAATATATATTAAACAAAAAACTAGAGTTTGTGATTGTTATTTACTTTTTTTTGTTGCGGTTTAGTAATAGGTTAGGTAATGGTTGGCATGCAACAGTTGTATGTTATATTTTTGTATGTTTTTCTTTAGTCTATTAGTTCGGAAACCTCATTGTCACGAGTCAAACTCGCACCAAACCGGTTTATAATAATCTTGGTTTGTTGTATCAGGTGTCCCGCGAGGCGGAGTCGATCCTGCGCGAGGTGTTGTCGCTGAGCGGCGAGGTGTCCCGCGGGCGCGCGCACTCGCGGCGGCTGCGGGCCGCGGCCGCCGCCGCGCTGGCCGCCGCGGAGGCCGCCGTCTGGGACTACACCACGCCCGGTATCTACTATGTACTACACGTACCCTACCCTCACCCCACTCCCACACTAAAGAGTTTCAATAATATACCGCAGGCGATACGAACACATTCATCCGACTTGAATGTGTAATGTGGATCAAGAAATCAATCCCCAAAACGAGCATTTCTGGATTACAAGCTCTGTGATGGGAAAACAGGGAAATGCAGTCGGTTTGGCGTTTTAACTTTGGGATTAGACCTTTTCTCCACCACCACCCATTTTCTGTGTTATAAATCTTTATACCTTCAAATTGCCAACAAGTAACAACTGTGTTACTTTAATTAAAAAGCAGTATTAAAAATGATGACTAGGCTAGGTCAGAAACTTTTGTTACGCCTATCGCCCTAAAGAAGTAGGTATATTAATAATAATCATTTATTTATCAGATTACAAAATCCATTTATTAGTAACACAAGTATCAGGATCGCTACTAAAATGATCCAATGCACCGCTCTTTTTCATGTCAAGGGACATAATCATACAGTGATAGCTGCTCCAGGTTCATTGTCTGTCGGTATCTGTCAATGCGAGATCACTTTATGCCGGTCAGATACAAACTAACAATGAATATGTAGTATGAAATCGTCCACTCTCTGTGTATTGGCAGCAAAAAGTGTCTACATTCGATCTTTCTCATCAATATGTATTTTGTTTCAGGCTCTGAATTGGAAGGGACAGCTCCACCTGCTTACGTAAAGGAGTTGATTGCTGAGTTGGAACAGCAACTTATCACTTTCCGTAGACAAATGGATGTCGCTGACAAACAAATGCAGTCGTCGCCTAAATTACTTACTGAACAAGGTAGGTTGATGTCCGTCTGAGCGGGTATTTAGGTGCATCTGTTTACACTGGAAGCTTTTTCCCAGCTGTGTTGGTTAAATGAAAATGAATGAAAATAAATAACTTTCCATATGGATATCCAATATGGATGTCTCTTGTAGTTAATATTGTTATATTAGTAAGGGTTACGGCGATTATGAAAAGCATAAATTTATTGTGAATTGTATGTTAGTTCCGGATAATTAATAGTTCCGCTCATACTCCAAAATATCCGAAACTTGAATATAATATACTTAGCTCCAATGCATACCTGGTTGGTGTCCCGCAGAGCTGACGCTGGGCATCCGGCGCATGCACGAGTCGCTGGTGGCGCTGGCGGGGCGCCTGCAGGCCGTGCACGCCGCCGTGGCGCGCCAGAAGGACCAGTACCTCAACCTGCGCAAGTACGTGCTCAAGGACCCCACCAACGTCTTCGACACGCCCGACCGTAAGTCGCACACGAGAGTCTATCAGTTATGCTTGAGGTCACCGCGCCAAACCCATTTGTATCATCCACAAATGCTTGTTCTGACACAAGGATGGGATCTTTCATAGAAATTCGGATTTCGGCCCTGGTTTTATTCCCATCCAGGACAAACATTTGTGTGATGAGTATTTATGTATTTCGTTGTCTGAAAACTTCATTATTACACTTACAGCAAGCAATAGTCTCGACCAAATACTACGTGACGCTGAGACGAACAAAAAAAAAATGAAGCCAAACGCTTTCGCGGACATTAGCCTCGGCAGCGCTGTCATCTCTGATCCGAGAGCAGCTTTAGGTAACTATTTAAAACAATTTTTTACATAATAAAATTATGTACAGGTTGTAGCAAATGATTGTTTTATATTTATTTGTTTTGAAAGATGGAAACATACAGGGCGTCATTGAAGTTGTGTCACCCTGGTGTGTCCTGTGTATATAATAATAATAAATAGATGTTTATTTCACACCAAAATACAGGATCAATAAATTGTTGGTAAATTAATACTGAACCTAGTGTTGGTGAATATGACTCAAATTAAGTAAATTAATGCATCAAGCAGAAAAGCAAGCAAGTATATAAATGTTATAGTAAATAAATACACACCACTAAATATATTTAGATGGCAATAATGCATAGTTACTAAATAAATAAATGTTAACAGGTAACCTACAACAGTTGGCAGGCCCAACGCCTTTCACGTACATCGGCAGCACATTGTCGCCATTCCCTACGGCTGATACAAGTGGTTAGTATATTTTTGCATTGCTCTGACTGTAAACTAGATCGATGTACAGATTTTTTGAGTATACTGTAAAGAGTATTAACATTCTACTTAAACACCGTGCAATTTACTATATAAGCTTTAAATGTTTATATTTTAACATTTATTTTTCATTTATTGTCTCAGGTCCAAATTGGCAACCGCAGTCGCAGCCGACCTTGAACACGTCCTTTAACACGAGCGGCTTTGGAATGACTGCGGTCGACAACTCGTCCGGCTTTCAGCTGCAGAAGCCGCCCGGGAAGCGCGGGAAACAATGATATTGGCGCTAAACACGCCAGTGTTGACGTGTCCCACACGACTGACAGTGATCTTACAATAGTGATGTGTGATTACATGGATTTAATTAGTGTTCTGTATCAACACAAAATTATCAAATTAATAGATTTAAAAATCTTAAAACCTACGTTTTTAATTGTCACTCCATTCAAATTACCGAAATCGGTCCTGCCGTTTTTATAGTTGTAAATTGCGGTGTCATCAGGTTTGAAGTTACCCAGAAAATTTCAGCCTGCTAGCTTATTGGGTAGTGCTTCAAAATTCGTGAATCACGTGAGTTGGTGCGAAAAAACCCAAGTTCCCAAAAAAAATGAAATCACTTATAAGTAAGCTATGGGGGATTTACGCTTTAAGGCGTCCCTAAATTATATACCTTTCTCATACAAGATATGGTAGAGCGAAAGTTTAGTAATAAGAGTGAATTAGCCTGCTTGAATATTTAAAATTTACTGATGCAAATTGTTAAATACATTCAAATTGTAGTTACTAAATCCTTCATGGGTCCATCAATAAGTACATATACAGTAAATTATACATATTGTTGTCTATATATGTTATGTAATCCCCATTCAGTTTTTAATATTGATATAGAAAAACTGAAAATACGAAACATGTTTCTATAAAATTTAGATGTAAAGACGTTTTATTTTTCATTTAATTTGTTGCAAAAATATTTGTAATATGTTGGCTATTGTTTTGATTACATCATATTTTTATATGTATGTTGAATATTATTTCTTTGTCTTACGTGAATCACTACCCTTTATTGAATTTGAGTATGTTTGTCTTTTTTTAAGGTGAAATCCAATTCAATTTATGTCTCTCAATGAAAATACCAGGTATTTTGTAGGCTGCAGATATGCTATGTCATCGCCATCGTCTTGAAGCACTCGTTCAATTGGTAACGTTAAAAATACCACTGCAGGACCTGAATTCTGCTATTTACAATGGCCGATGAATTAATGGAAATTGTATGTAACAGAATGAAACACACGAGGACGCGTGTAACGCAGGATGGCCGAGTTTGAATTATTGGTCATGTGAATAAATTGCTAAATTTTAATTTAAACCTCATTCGTGATGAATAGTCCGCAACCTCATTCATGAAACCTTTATAGTTACTATTATTGTCAATACTGGCAGGTCGGAAAAAAGAAGTGCGATATTTAAATTAAGAATAGTGATTTATAAAATTCAAGATGTCATGAAACTAATTGATTATTGTGAAAAATTAAAATGAGTAATTATTGAGACGTATTTAGCGATCGTGGATATAGATTGTGTAAACTAACTAGATAATGTGTAATGATTGCACAGCGCAAGGCAGGGGAGTTTGCTGCGTCGTTTGTTCTGTCCAGCGCGCTTAGCAAGCGGCGACGGGCGGGCGTTGTTTTGAAAATGTCCAAATTGATGATTAGGCTAGGAATAAACGATGAGGTAATGAGGCTTGAATCTATCACGATGTCGGCTGTCCTGAAATCCAAGCCGACAATCTGTTTTCGAGATACCGGCTGTATATAATTAACGTGATTTCTATTATCGTCGAAACTTGTCTGCTGTCTGTCTGTTGACCCTACAGACATGGACCGTCCATCTTGAACAATTTGTTGTAATTCACTAACGCCTGTCGAAGTTTAGGTGAGTTACGGTGATGAGGAGCTTACGTCGCTGGTAAATCTAAATAGTCCGTAACTAATATACTTAAATAGACAAATAAAGTAGAATTAAGAGTATTCCTTTCTAAAACATGTGGAATGCAATAAAAGTATTGAGTGTTAAGTCTTGTGACTCGTCTGGTGTTGCTAGTGTCCATAAGTGGTCCACGGTATTGCTAAACTTCAGGGGATCAGACGGATCCTCGTCTGCTCGTTTGCTCCTATTTCATAAAATTAAAGAGTATAGTTTCATTTTCACAGCATTAAACCTATGACGTCCAAATGGGGGGAGTTCAATTAAGTCAGGACTTGATGGTTTCGCTGGTTGTTGGCGTTTTGCGAATCTCAGCAGTAATAGGCCTATTGGTTTTTGATAATTCTATTGTTGTTGGTGTCGCCTACTTTATGTATACTACAAGGTCAGGCCACGTGTAAGGTCTAGGTGCTGGTTATTATCATTTGGTCGTAATGTTCTTGGTGACGTGGTTTGAAGATCGAAGTGGCTTTGGTTTTCGATAAACGATTTTGTTTGTAAAGGTTCGTTTTGGTTTTTTTTTTGTTCTTAATGAAACTTTTGTGGTATATTTTGAGAAAAATATCGTCGTTGTTACTGGAATACTGCGTAACTTAGTAGGGAAAATCAAATACAAATACAAATATTCCTTATTGTGGTATATAGAAGTTTTTAATATCGTACACAGGTATGACCCGCCTTTAATATTTTTGTTATAATTGATAATGAAATAAGTACAAAAAAATAAGCAGGAAGGTATTAAAAGAATATACATTAGATATAAGGTATGTTAGAAATTATGTCAAGACAATTATTTTAGCTTCTTTTAGGGAGAATAAAAGAATAATAGTATAAAAAAGTTATTTTCACTCGTAAATCAATACTTAATACTTTCTTACTACAAACAAAGAGCTTCTCAATTATACATTAATCTATATCTATACTTATATATAAAGCTGAAGAGTTTTTTTGTTTGTTTGCTTGTTTGAACGCGCTGATCTCAGAAACTACTGGTCCAAATTGAAAAATTATTTTTGTGTTGAATAGACCATTCATCTATACTTCTATACTCTATACTTAATATATAAAGCTGAAGAGTTTGTTTGTTTGTTTGAACTCGCTAATCTCAGAAAGTACTGGTCCAAATTGAAAAAATATGTTTGTGTTGAATAGACCATTCATCGAGGAAGGCTTTAGGCTATAAACCATCACGCTGCGACTAATAGGAGCGAAGATACAGTGGAATATGTGAAAAAAACAGGGCAGGTATAAATCATAACTTATATCTTCTACCCAGGGGGACGAAGTCGCGGGCAACAGCTAGTTAATGAAATAAAATATTTCATAACATTACATTATCGTCGACCAGCAGTGAAGAGCACGTAAGTGTTTATAGCAAAATTTTACCTTTTTTTTTGCAATTTATTTTTTCTTTTAGAATTTAATTTTTAGTGGCGAAGATATTACCTTAAGTTTTTATGCATGCCTTAGGTACGTATCACATTGTTTCTTATATCGTGTGCCTAAATAAGTTTGATGTACGACTTACAAGGTTTTCATCACCACTTAATATTTTTTGTAATTTTATATATGGTTTTCCAATTAAAACGATGTATCGTTTTGGTAATCAGTTTGTATTTTCTTGCCATGCTTACATAAAAATAATAGTATTACGTAAGGGGATAATAAAATACACCATAAACTTTAAATTTGACTTATAGACTACAGACTTCTTCCAAAATTATAAACTTGTACAAACAAAACAAACTAAGAAATAATATTTAAAATTCTTCATTTCAATATCGTATATTAATAGGCACTTAATCTGGCAAAGGTAGGTGGTAATTATTTAAACACAGTAAAATGTATAGAAAAAAACACAAAAAAAACTTCCAAAGGTATGAACTTTGAACAAAACGAAAACAAAGTATTAAATGTCTCCATTATCTAGCAAAGATGCGTAAAATTATCACATCATATTATTAGAAGATCACAAAAGAAATCATTTTTAAAAATTATAATAAGTACTTAATATAAAATTAAAGCTACCTTTTAATACTCAATATTTTATTGCACTCCATATGTTCAACAGGTGTTACATAATATAAGTATAGTACACTTACACTATGGACTAAAGATGGCGTTATTGGTTGAATTTATTTATCTGTTAACCGATAATTGATATTTTTTTTTATCGATAATTTTATTGGTTGGAAATATCGAATATTTTATTCCGTTGAAAAATAAATTTCGCTAATGTTGATCGTGAATGGTTGATTATATCTACGTAATTTTTTATTCAATGAACTTTCCTTCATAATTTCACAGGCTTAGGACTGTCTAGCTGACATAATGGATAGTTATCAGCTTATTTAGGCGTATTTAAAAGTTCATTGATTTTTTGTACATAATATTTACAGTGTATCAATATAAGTATTCACATTTTTTCTTATTTACATTTTTTTTTTATTTACAATAACGTGTATTTTTGTATAAACTATGGGTATAAAACCCATAGTTTTTTTTATAACTTTTTGTATTTTTTTTTGTTTTACTTATTAACACACTATTAACATTTTATTACAGTTTAAAAACATAATTTGTGAGACGGGTTCTTCGATCGTTTATAATATATCCTACTTTGGAAAATGCCCGTTCACAAGAAACTGACGTCACCATAATATTACATCTTATTTTATACAGCATGGGATATATGCATTTATGCGTTCGCCACCAACTCAGTGGGCATGCTTTTCTAGAAATTATTGTCTCCTTTACATACATATCCAGTTCTTCTTTGGCTTTCATCTCAGATGTCTTTGGAGCATGAGATGATCTTAATTTGGAATCAAATTCACCCCATATTGATAAATTATCGCTACTATATATTTGGTGATCTTGGTTATCCATCGTCGCTGAAAGATCTTCAACGTTCGTCTGAAGTAATGCTACCATCAATGACAGAACGTATGATTTAGTTCTATCTAGTGATGGAGCGTCAGGGAATGCCACTTCCTTGTACCGAGGGTCCAAAAGTGTGCACATGGTAATGTGTGGATTATTCTTAATATCACCCAGCCTTTCTGTCAGCCCTTGTTTTAATTTTCCTAATAGATCTATCACAGGTGAGTAAAAATCTCTGGATGCCAGACTGTCACAAACAGACATCAAGCTTGAGGTCAAAACCATAGCGGTACTTGCGGTCAGATAATTTTCTCCGCTCATTACTTTACTAACCTCGTAAAATGGTTTTAAAACAACGCACATTTGCGCGATGCACTCCCACTCTTCGTTCGGTATTATAGGGAGAGCAACATTCATAGTAGCAACTGTTGCTTGTATTGCTTCCTTTAAAGAGTAAAATCTCTCCAGCATTAGAAAAGTCGAATTCCACCTGGTGGAAATGGCTTTCAGAAGAGTTCGATGCTGTTGGACGTTTTGGTTATTCATCTGGTATTTCATTAATTTTTCTTTACCAATACAGCTCTTTTTGAAAAAGGATACCGTTCTGGTAACCTTGTCGATCGTATCTTTGCTAATGTTTAAAGCATCCTGGACCAGTAGATGTAATTTGTGCTCAAAGCATCCAAAGTGACTCCAATTAAGTAAAGAGCTTGCTCGTAGCATGTTTGAGGCATTATCTGACACAAAAAATATAACTTTTTGAGATATAGCCCATGCATCTGCTATATTCTGAAGCTCCTGCGCAATTCTTGAACCTGTATGACTGCCATCGAGTTGATCACACTGTAGTAAAACTGACTTCATTTCTAAGTCATTAGAAAAAAAATGAGCAGTAACACCCATATATTGGTCCATGGTTCTTGAGGACCAGCAGTCAACTGTTAAACATACACTTTCCGCGTTGTCCTTAACATAATCAAGAAAATATTGCTTACGCTCTTCGTAAAATGCAGGTAGTAGTGACGATGAAATTGTCTTCCTGCTTGGCAACTCGTACGATGGATTTAAAGCATGAACAAACTCCCTGAACCCAATATCCTCAACTATCGAAAATGGTTGACAATCGTATGTTATTTATTTATTTATTTATTTATTTATTTATTTATATAGGTTTACCAACAGCTTCTGTGTACAGTAATGCTTATGTATTTTGATAATTATGTCTAAGACTTACACAGTCGCCAATTACTGGTTAACCAGCATTCACAAAAGAAGTGATAAGTGCTAAGAATAATCCAAAACTAAAACTAAATTAACTAGGTTACATGAGCTTGAAGTTAAAAATACAATAGAGCAATAAACTTAAAACATACTTATAAAACAAAAACAGTATTGTCTCTTTGCAACAGGAGAACAGGAAAACTAATAATAATAACCTACTGAGATCAGAGTTGAACTTAAAAATAGATAACTTAATTAATAATAATTAATTAATTAATAATGTTATTAGCTTGATGAGGCATTTGTCTATGATTTTTTTATCGCCTGGCCGTAGCTTCTTAGGTAAGTAGGAAGACATCATGCGTTGCAGTTTATTAGGTGGTTCATGAGATGAGGATGCTGCAGCCCTAGAGACAACAGGGTTTGGTTGGTGTTGAAAAGTTGGAAAAGTTGCTGAATCGAGACCATTACCGTCGAGATTAGGATGAATGGTTGCGGCACCAGCCCCACCACCACCATTGCCACTTCCCCTATCACTACCACCACCACCACCAACACCATCACCTCGACGAGCTACACCACCAGCTGCGACATTTATCTGACCATCAGATTCACCACTTACTCCATGTGTACCTCGTGTTAAATTTGAATACAAGCTGAGGTGCTTTGTTTTTAAGTGAATTTTTAAATTTTTTGTAGTACCTTTATACGATAAATTTTTCTTACAGTAATTATAATTAGCTAATTTTTCCATTTCCGTGCACTTTTCAAAATGCTCCCAAATTTCTGCATTTCGTTTCGGCATTTTAAATTATATTGCAGCACGCTCACAAACAAAGTACAAGTCTCAAACACACGAAGTTTGTTAAAAAAGTCTTTTATTACCGTAGTACACTAGTACCTAATCAAAAAACAACAATGCAACTTTATCGTCACAGTAGTAAATCTGCACTGACCTGTGACCGGCCGAAATATCAATTACTAAATTACGTTGAAACAATCAACCAATCACGTCATCGTCGTCACAGCAAAAATATCGTCTAAAGTAACCGTCATGAGAAGCTATAAATTTTGTAAACAAGTGTTCAGGAGTTCACAACATTTGGACCAACAAAAAAAATGAATTTGTTTAAGATTTAATAAATTATTAAGTAACAAATATTAATTAACATAAATATTATTTAAGAATAATTATTCGTCAGATTCAGATGTTTCCATTTCTGTGTCAGAATCAGTGACATGTATCACGAAGCTGTCTACAGTTTTATCAATCATCTCATCGATTTTGGAATAAAAATTATCTTCTTCCTTGATAACATGCTCCACACAACGCTTCCAATTTTCCGAAGTAATCTGCTGCAGTCCCTCTTGTAATAATTGTTTTACCTCGTCAAATTTAAAATTTGTATTTTTGCGAGCAACATATCCTTTTACGTTGGCCCAAATTAGCTCAATTGGATTAAGCTCACAATGATATGGCGGGAGTCTCAATACTTCCACCTTATATTTTTTTGCAAGCTCGTCCACTACATAAGTTTTAAAATTGTCTTTAACATTTTTTACTTTTAGCAGTAATTCAGTCTTAATTTCATTGTCGTCGTAAGAAATATTCTTACTTACAAGCCAATTTTGTATATCATTTTTTTTCCAGGCAGTAGTAGGAATTCTTTCAAGACGCCTTGAGTGGTATGGTGCATTGTCCATTACCACTACTGCATTTTCTCCAAGTTTTGGGAGAACGTTTTCGAACCATTGTTCAAAATGTGTTGCATCCATTGATTCATGGTAATCTCCCGTCTTCTTGCATTCAAATATATTTTCACCGCCCTCTACAAAACCGTTCTCATTGCCGATATGGGTAATTATTAATCGTTTACCTTTTGACGTTGGGTTACGTGCACCAATGCTAAGTCCTTCTAGGAAAGCCTGCTTCTTACTTTTAACTTGTTTGTCTACCCAAGTTTTATTTACGGTATGTCCTGTAAAAACAATTAAACATTTGTTAATTAGCGTCTTGCGCAGTAAAAGAGTTGAAGTACATTATTATTAATACACACTTGTGATAGCCCTTAAGAACTAATGTCTCAAGGTCGGCGGCGCGTGGGTTATATTTATTTTGCAAATAGATTTGCAGTATCATACACATCACTTCACGGTAAAGGCGACGGTATTTGCTTACAATCAGGCGAACCGTATGGTAGTCTGCCGTTTCACTGCAATAAAAAAAAACACACTAACCTGCATTCACCCATGTCTCATCCATGTAAAATATCTGGCGATTTTGTTGTCTATAGTCTTTAATAGATTTCAAATATTTTCGCCGCCATATTGTTATGTCATCTCTATCAATAAGTGCGTTATTTCGCTGTCGTTTTATATATTTAAAGTTTAAATGCTTTATTAGCCGCCTGAGAGTTGTTTCGCTAAAATTTGGCATATCTTCATCGTCATTGACTGCCTGAAGAATCTTGGGAATTGTTGGTAATTGGCCATTTAAAAAGAAACTGTGAATTTTTTTCCTAATTACGGATTTATCAAAATCGTCTACTTTCTGATAAAATTTAGGCCTGTCTTTAGACTTGATAGGTGATTTTATTCCCTCTTCTGATTTATATTCTTTTAATATATTATACACAGATGCTATGCCAATTCCCAAAATCGATGCTGTTTTTTTATTTATTTCGGTTTTGTAGGGATATTCATTCGATGGCCAATTTTCTTTCACGTACTTATATACGTTGATCACCATATTTTTCTCATTAACCGTAAAGCTCGTCACCTGTAAAAATCACCGGTAGTCACTTGTCACACGAAGCTCAAGCTATATCTCCAGGTATACCAATTAACCTAACCAATTACTTCACAATTTAAAACCTACTTCTAATATTAACCTTAAGTTTCCAAAGATTAGCGCGTTTGAACAAACAACTCTTTCTTTTTACTTATTATATATTTTAGATAAATTGTATTACGCACCTTTTGACGTTTTTTTCGTGGCGAATTTATTTCCTTAGATGTACTGGCTACTGGCTCCATTATACGTAATAACAAATAAAATTAACGCAACAATTAAAGTAACAACAATAAAAAAGTGATAACGAAACAATAACAAAATTAACAATAACAACCAGATCCGCGATATATGCAAAGCAATGAAACAAACTCGTACGCATTCGAAACTCGAATGATGCGTTTATTTCAAAATGGCGTCCCGATAGTTCACAATCCCTGCGACGGACGCGTTCCGGTACCAAGAAACACAAACGATAGCGCTTTGCGTCGTTAAAATATGATCCGACTAAATTAAATAGGTTGTTACTTTCATATAACCCGTCTATATTTCATGTCGATTGAATATGGTCAATTTATTATTATCTCGCAGTATAAAATGTTTACTTAGTAAAAGATGTTTGTTTACATAATTTATAGCTTCTCGTGACGGGTACTTTAATTTATTTCAAACAAAAGTTATTACAATAACAGAATAAAACTTTGAATTCAATATTGATCTTTATTTTCAACATTATAGAGCATACATTCCGAATGCATCATATTAAAATATTAAGATGTTAAGTTGACACATCTATAAAAGTCGAAAATAAATCTCATCGTAAGTGAAATAAAGCTGAAATTGCTGCTTCGCATCGCATAGTGATATTTCCGATACTTACGCATGGTATGTGCTGAGTAGGGGTATCCACTTAAAAAATATATCGATATTTATATTCGATGTAAAACATCGGATTCCAGCATCCATGTTTATCGATATATCGCTAGAAAACATCGATATTTTTCTACTATCGAATACTTTCCACAAAAGTTTAATATTACCTTTTTCCAGTAAAATGCGCAAAATTTGTGGTCTTTGATTTTTTACGTTGCCAACGTACTTTTTTATGGCAAACAACGCATCGGAGTTGCTTAGGCAGCCTCTGTGGGAAGTGTCCACTTCCATCTAATGCCAGTCCTGGTACTGCGGATGATGGTTTTCGTCTTCGATCTTGGCGTCCATCTGATTTCAAGTACGATCTCGAGATGGTACGACGAAAATAAAGCTGGTCAATTTTTTCTTCATGGGTCAAAGTATGTAAACGCCAAGCATTAGCTAAAGCCAAATCTAACATGTAAGTAAACAACACCCACCACCATTTTTTGCCTCGAATAGCGCATCTGTATACTGCAACAGACTGATCTGCTTGGTCGACACCACCCATGCCTTTATTATAATTTTGAAAAACGTGGGGGATGTCCATATCTACTTTTCTCTTCTGTAAGCTGTCCCATCTCTTTACTTTTCCTAACGGATGTACGCTGTCAAAGTTGGTACCCATAGTACACACGCTGTTATCAAGCCAACGAACAAACAGAATTTGATTACTGGTATCAAATCTGTAGTCGTAATCCGCTCTATTCTTTTTTTTTTTCATATCTTTCATCGATATAAGAGGACACTTTTTGGTCCTATTTTCACGAACAGTGCCCGTTGCACGAAATCCGGACTCGCGCAGTTCTCGTAACAATGCATAGCTGGTGAAAAAATTTTCAAAATAAACAATATGCTCATTTGGAACACATTTTATTTTTTCTAGCAAAAGCTTCACTACTTTTGATCCTAATGGTTCGTTATTTATTTGTAATGATGATTTCCCGCAGTAGATGTCAAAAGCGTAACAGTATCCATCCGAACTAGCTATCATCCAGTTCTTGTACCCAAACCGCACCGGCTTTCCTTTTATGAACTGTTTTGCCGGATGACGTCCAAAGTATTTTACCATAGATTCATCGATAGATAATAATAATTCATGAATTACACCCCATTGCAAAAATTTTTTGATAAGAAGGTCAGCCAGTGGTCGTATTTTGAACATTTTATCAGTGGATCCAACAGAAGCTTCATTGTCACAGAAATGTAAAAACTTCTTTATTTCGAAGAATCTATTTTTCGACATGGTTTTGGAAACTATTGGAATGTTGCAGTCTTCATCTAGAGACCAGTATAAACGTTCCCTTGGTAATGAATGGTATCCGGTAAGTATAAGTATTCCAAAGAATTTTTTAAGCTCTTCAATGGTCAGATCAAAGTCATGTTTATTGTTTTGTGCGGCATATAGTTTTGAATTTACTAAAATCATGTTCATGACTTCTTCATCGAAAAACTTTTCAAATATCTCTAATGGTCCTAAATCTTTTAGTTCCGTCACTAAGTTTTCTTTGCGTATATTTAGATTTTCATCAGTCGACGCAAAATTTTCGTAGGAGCTTTCGCATTTACGCCACTTTGGATCAGTTGCCGCAGGTTTCCTAACTTGCTTTTGCAAAGGTTCTTCATCACTGCTGTCCCAATCATTATCAATTTGAGGAGCAAAAACTTCTACTCTGCCAGGAATGTCTCGAGGTAATATATTTTGCTGGATGTTATCTTCGTCAAACTCTTCTTCATCAGTCAGAACACTAGGATCTGGAGGAATAGCAACTAATTCATATTCAGTTTCCTGATCATCTTCGTCGTTCAAAGTAGTCTCTAGTGCTTCTTCAAGCCCTCGGTAATCATTTATTACATCAAATTGTCTTTTACTCATTTTTGATAAGTAACGTGTGCTAAAAATAAATGAGAAAAAAATTACAAGTTTATTATGAAAATATAGGGATGTGCCCAATGTCCCTATACAGGGTGTAAGGAACACCGTACCACCAAAGTCGCATAATGACTTTAAAATAACGTGTTAATTAATATTAAAGAAGTCGCTACCGTCGGAGATTAATATTTATAGATTTAGTCATTTTTGAGCACGCAATGAATTGGTTACCGCGCGATCCTTACGCTCAGCGTACGTACTTACACGAACTGTAATGTGGTAGGAGGGCGACACTCGGCGACACGATCGAAACATTCGAAACGCGCGCGCATTTTATAAAAATGTTGTGATGTAACGAAAAACAATCACAAAAAAATACCAATCAATTTACACTATTCTGACTTCAATCTGTGTCTTGTGTATTATTAAATCAAACCTACTCTTACCTTAATCTCGCTCACTTCTAACCAGATAAGGTTCGAAAATTTCGAAATGTCAAATTTTGGCGCGGCGAAAAATCTGCTGCTGAACCCGGGGCAAAAAGTACCGCGTCCAGTAAATGTTCATCGCGAGACTTGCATTGCCACGTGCTTCGCCATAACACATTAGCATGTTGCCATTCTCCCGGGCGGTAAAATAACCTATCGAGCTACTAGGATCGTAATTTAAATAATACACACACAACACACGCACTTATATCACTTAACACAATAAAATTGTCTGCCTACACGATAATTAGTCCGCGAATTACCCGATTGCACATGCACATTCGATTAGCGTAAGGAACAAACTGAGTAAAAATAGGTACTATTTTGAAAAAAGCCGAACTTTCGGTTTTACCTTTGAGTAGTGTTGGACCTAGGTACCTATGATTCTTTATCGATAAATTACATGAGGTCGAAGTGAATATCGTAAAATTATTCTTGACAATTAAGTACTTAACTTAAACCTTTAAAATTGATTAATCACAAAATGTACTTTTGTGTAAGAACATAATTGTTTTATGTGACTGGAATAATTATTCAGCAGTTCGTAGGAAAAAAAATGATAAAAAATTTTAGGCAGGAATTTCATTAGTAGATGATGGATATTAGTAACAAAACAGACTTTAATTTTAGAAAAAATAAATTATTGTTTATAACAACATGTTTTAGAACTACAGAATTCTAAACAAAAACAAACTGTTAATAATAAAAGGTTTTAATAAATTTCGTGATAAGTTGATAAACGCTGAGAAGGTGATTTTCTATTTTATAACATGGAACCCGTGTAACAAAAATCGATGTACTATTTTATCCAGTGTCACAGGTACGTCACTCGCCGATACCGCTGTAGGTGTCGGCGACGCGCTGGCGGTGTCGACAAAGGCGGCTAGCGGTGCCTACAAAGCGCGCGGCTTTTTTTAAAGGAATAGTAGGCAGGATTACGAATAATGCGTGCGAGTGCGCGCGCAATAGTTGCGCTATCTCTTACGCTTGTCGCTCATGAGTATTGGTTCGGTTTTGACGTCACTTTCGGTTAGATTTGCAAGAGAGCGATGACCGACGAGTACCTTTACGAATCAGCTGATCGGGAGCAGTTTTTAGTGTTTCATTTACATTGCCTTTTTTTGTGAAAACGGCTTAATAATGATTTTGTTTATGAAAATATTATTGAAATACGTAGGAAAAATGATTTTATGACACATAAAATTAAAAAAACGCGAAAAAAAACTGCAATTTTCATGAAAAGACCGATGAAAAATTCCAACGCAGTGGGGTTTGGAATCATGTCTAGAACTCAGGTCCCACGGAAAAGTCACGGTGTTCCTTACACCCTGTATAGGGACACCTGAGTAAACTATGACGTCTATTCACCAAAACTTAAAAATATTCATATATTATAATATTATATGGTTATTGATAGTACAATCTAATAATAATTACAAAAAAGTGTTAAAAATTTGCTTATAAACATACGATAAAAAGCCTTACCTTGTGGAGATAATTTTTGTGTAGACTTGCGCGGACGAAATTAACAATTGTATCACTAATATTCCAAAAAACTGTCAATTTTTTTAAATAAATTCTAAGATACACTATTAAGCATACGAAATCCAGTTAATTGTTATAGATACCTAAAATATATAAAAACTTGTGGGTAGTTGAACAACTGTCCCTGTACAGGGACAGCAGATCCAAATGGGTTAGATCAATGCTCTTTAGACAAACTTTGCAAAAATAAAAGTTTACTTAATCTTTTACCTTTCATTCTATTTCTTTGTGGATTAACTATGAGCAGCCTTAGAAAATAATCGTTCAGATGGAACAGAAGTCCCGACAATAGTCAAATATTTGAAGGCAATCTTATAAAGCTTAGGAAATTGAATTTTTAGATCTTGCCAAATCTCTAAAGGATTCTCATTGAGCCTTCCTACTACTGGACTACGCAAGTACATTGATAATTCATCAGAAATTGCATCATCTGATTGTGATGATTTCCAACTCTTGCTTACTAGTTTGTGATGATTATCCCATAAAGAAAAGCTCTCTTCTAGTTTTTCAGATTGATCAGAATCTGATTCGGACATTTCAATATTTTGTGTAGTATTTTTCATAAAGTCTTTAATTTTTGCGACTGCTGTGGAGCAAGCAAGTGCGTCTTGGAAGTGAATTTTTTTATACCTGGGATCCAATACAGTTGCTATGGCGAGTGGAGTTACCCTCTCGATAGCGCCCATTCTTTTTTCAATTTCATTAAGCACAAACGATTTCAATTCATTGGCAAGCGAATCTTCCAATTGGAGAGGTTGAATTTTTAAAACTAAGCAATGAACTAACGGAATCACCTTGCTGCTTGTGCAGTATCTGTCCCCAGAAACTTCTTTAGTAGCAGCTTCCAGCGGTCTTAAAACTAATAACACAGAAGAAAGAACTGACAGTTCTGATGCATTGAGCATAGGTGGCGCTGTCTTATGGCGAAATATTATTTCATTGATTACAATACGTAACTCTAAAAATCTCTCAATCATATAGTAGGTAGTGCTGTTCCATCTTGTTGAAACTTCTTGAATTAACTTTGTTTCTTTTTCTGTGGCTTTTCTTAATTCATTGCTTGCTGTATTACTTTGCTTGAACCATGTTACAATAGTCTTGACCTTAGTTATTAGATTTTGCAATTCTGGACAGTGTTGAATCGCATTTAGCGCAACTAAATTTAGAGTGTGCGCAAAACACGGTATGTGTTTTTTACCAAAAGCCAGGTCGACCGCCTTAATCATAGATGTTGCGTTATCCGTTACTACAGCCGAAACTTTATTATCGTCAATGTTCCATTCAGAACAATTACGCGTAATTAGTGTTACGGTCAAATGACTGATATACTCGAAGAGTAATAGAAAAAAAATCGGTACATATACCAAAGTGACCGGTAATTCCAAGAAAGCTTCTCATACTCATTGTTTCTGTCCACATATCGGTTGTAAGTGTTATATTTTCTACACTTTTTAGTTTATTTTTAAACACAGCTGATAATGCATCATATTTGTCATCAACCCAGCGAGTCAACGTTGTCTTCCTTGGAAGCTTGTAATGTGGTGCAGTTACTTTCATAAGATTACGAAAACCGTCATTTTCTACAATCGTGAAAGGTTGATTATCTTTGCAAATCATGTAGATGAGGGCATTGTTGACTTTCAAAGTTTTATTGCCACTTTCCGAATAAGCAGATATATTTTCGAAGCTTTCATGAATCGACTTTTGCCGTTTTAATGGCGGAGGTACAGGATTATCGACATGGATACCTTTTGACGCAGCTGTACTTGTTGATGGCAGTGGTTCAGGGCTGGGAAAAACAGGTTCAGAATCTGCTTCATTTGTTTCATTGTGGATATTTAGTTAGTTAGTTATATAGAAGTTGACATTGTTCAACACTTGCGAATTTTCTTTATTCATATCTAAAAACGCAGCCTTATGGATATTTTTTTACGTGGCTAAACAGGTTTGATGTATTGCCACAAGATTTAATTTGTTTTTGACAAATTTTGCACTTTACAAGATTCTCATTTCCCTCAATTTTCGTAAAAAACTTCCATATATGACTTTTCTTTAGAGGCTCCCAATTATAACTATGATAGTTGTGGATGGACTATAGCTACCCACTCATTATTTTGTCAAGAATCTGTTTATAATTTGCTGCAGGCATACAGCAATTGGTTATCTCATCACCAAAATGTTGATATAATTTATGCGACATGTTTTGACCTATCTCATAACTAAACATCATTATTTTGTTGTTGTTATTACTTAATAAATTATTATTTATTGGCGTGACGAAGGAAGTACTTGTGAGACTGTTACACAATGCTACAGGATGAGTGATCGGTGGTACACACTCCAGAGAAATAGCTGGCTGTGAACAGTCCGGCAAATCTGTTTTACAGTCTGATGTTTGACTATTTATAAGGGAGTTATACATTCTCATTTTCACTGCACAAATCCACCAGACCTTTCATTGCCAGTATATATTCCCCAATTTCTTTTTGTGATGTGTCATATTTAGTTATAATTATGCTTAAAGAGTCATGTAGGTGGAGTATCTCTGACTGTAGGTGTTGTATATCAGCCTCATATTTATTTTTTGCATTTTCATAGTTAGATTTGATATGTTTACATTTATTTAATGTTTTAAAATTATTATTAAAACAGTTTTTGTTACTTTTAATAAGTTTCTTTGTCTTCTTGATAACTTTTTTAATTTTAATATACTTCTTTAACTTGTTTTTACTGAATGTTAATTGTGAGTCTGATATAAGGGTGTTATCACAAGTTAAATCAATTGTTTCTATTTGACGGAGCGGAACCAACCAGTTTATCAAACAGTGCATGTGTGCACTCTGTCTGGGTCCTCTGGCTGGCTGCGTCCTTCGCGAGAATGGTGTCCTGGGCGACACTTAATCTACTCTTAAGCTCAACGTTGTGCTTGAGGGTTAAGTCAAACTCATCGCTGCACTGGTCAAACTGATTAACTAAAAACTTAAGCTTGTCCCTTTCTTCATTGACATTGACTAACTGATTTAAGTTTGCTGTTATTATTTAAAATTTGAAGTACCTCCTTCTCATTGTCATCCTGCTCTTTTTGCAATTCCTCGCACAAGTTCCTATACTTATTTAACTCTTGTAAGGTAAGTTGGAGTTTTGATTCCTCCATGCGAGCAGCACCCCTCCTGGTCATCTCTCTGTCCATTTCAAAAATAAAAAGAACAAGTGCCAACTCAGAAGGATGTTATAGTGGAATTATGCAAGGATGACGCAACGAGGGATTGCAAATGTTACACTAAGATGTTGGATATGCGCCCCGAGACACAAATAGTGTTATAAAATTGAAAAAATATATTGAAAAAAAAACACTTACAGCTACTTTATGATGACAATGCGCTTTACAATGTTCGTTACAATTTAAATTGGTTTGACAGCGACACGCGTCACAAGTTTAAACACTTTATTAGCTAAAGCAGAATAAACCACGACAAAATGACACTGTCCCACCAAATATTAACAAATATTATGTATGAAATAGGTATTTAAACTTATTAAAACTAAGAAGTTACAATTAAATTAAATTTAATAATTGGGAGAAGTTTTGTTGACGTCTTGTCAACGGAGTTGCCACAGACTCAACTTTTGAAGATCACTTCAGGAAGATCCTGTTTCACGGACCTATTGGACTGCGGCGGCCACATGTCTTCATTATTAGTTAAAAATTGCAGGCCTGTCCACCAAAGTGCAGAATCGCTGATAAGATCAGCCTTCAGCCCACGAGAGACAAGATCCGCCGGATCCTTAGACGGCACGTATCTCCAATCACCACCCGAGCTACTTTCTTGAATCTCGTTGACACGATTTCGAACTGTGAAGTCTCCGAACCTCGGGAAACTATCGGGAACGGGAATAAAGCAAAAGACGTTGTGGATATTACGACATTTATTGAGAGACAAGACAACCGCGGTTGCTCCGCAACCTGTAAACACGGACGACTTGTCTACAGATAATTATAATCTATCCACTTACATCACACGAACAACGGGCTTTAGTTGCTGAGACGGTGTAGACAACTAACCCAGCACTATAGTAGAATCACACCAATATTGAACGCGGCGTAATGGCAACGTGAGAGAGTCTTTGACCTTCGTGCACAACCTGGATCCCAACAGAGCGCCATACAGCTCTAACCGTGGAACTGTAGAAGGCTTGACCGGTGCCACACGGCTTTTGGAAGTTAGCAAACGAACAGTGACTGTACCGGAACTCGATACCGAACGAATGTATGCGCACGCGCCGTAGGCCCTTTCAGATGCGTCTGTTAATATATGAATTTCATGGGTTAAAGAATTGTCAGCAATGCTTCTTTTGGTCCTTTCGCTAGATTCATCAAAAGATTTACAAGGGCGACCTGGATGATTTGCCGTTGTGACCGGAATGTCGAATGTACCTTCCAGCCAAAGTTGTTTTTTCAGACCTTATTTCAGACGTTATTTCTCGACTACCAAAAGTACATTAAAATAACACAAATTTTAGTGAATTTATTACATTTTAATTGTCACATACCTGTAATTTCCGAATCCATTGCTATTTTGCACCAAGTAAACACGGAAAACTTCAGTTTAACACAAAAAGTTAACGCTTTTGTAAATAGCCGAAAAGAGACACGTACACAAGGTTTAACGATCAACTTTCGACTGAATTTTCCTGATAACGCGTAACGGAAGAAAGGTGGGAGTGGCAGTCTATTGTTTGTTGTTACAGTCTGTTATTAGCATTCCTTAAACTTTGTTATTTTGACTTTTGGCCGCCTAGATGATTAAAATACCCAATAATAGGTGATAAAATGTGCAGCGGTAAGAGCCCGCGGGACGCGCGTCTGCTATCCAACATAGCGCGGAGTTACTGAGTTACCAAAGACTACAATAGTATACTGGCAATAGATAGGCAACTCTACCTTATTTTTTATTATTAAGAAGTGTTCGACCACCTCTTAATAATAAAAACTCAGCGACATCTAGTTTTTGGTTAAGGGAACTTATTTATACAGGGTGGAAGGAACACCGTACCCACAAAGTCGCATAATAGCTTGAAAATAACGTGTTATTATTGTATATAATATTAAAGAAGTCGCTACCGTCGAAGATTAATATTTATAGATTGAGTCATTTTTGCAGTCAAAATACATTACGTTACGAACGTTGCACCGTGTAAATGTGCAAAAACTATGTATTGTATTTTTTACATTGCGAATTTATAGGATGGAATAAAAATAAAACTGGTGGTGGAGTAGAATACGGAATCTCGACGCACAAAATATCGATGAATGATATTACGATGCTACAAAATTGCGATGCACGTTACAGCGAAAGACCGTGTCTGCGAAGCCACTACATTTCAAGGCATGTTACCGCGATACATCTTCACCGCGATACTACTAAACTTCGATGCACGTTACCGCGAAAACCTAGCTAAGAAACCAATTGTAATAACGGCGTTATTACTGATATTAATTGGTACAAAATTATAAATGAAAAACAAATAAATCGTAGGGAAAATTGGTTTATTTCTTAATGTAGCATAAATACGCAAGACCATCTAAATATGTTACCATATCCATGTCACCTATCTTATTAATATGCTCTTGGAGTTTTTTATAGTATTCCGTTTTTCTTTTTGATTTTTTTTCCATCAGACCAGCCAGCCTTTCTATTTCATACTCCGTATTTTTTTGCTCTTTTACAAGTTCTCTCATTGTTTTGTATATATTCATTTTCCTTCTGTTGAGTAGACTATTCCAACGGTTATTCCAGCTTTCAACTGCATTTTGGGTGATGGGTATACCTGTGACAAAGCTATCCCAAACAGACCATAAATTAGGTGGGAATAGGGGTGGTTGTTAATTTTGTACCAATTAATATCAGTAATAACGCCGTTATTACAATTGGTTTCTTAGCTAGGTTTTCGCGGTAACGTGCATCGAAGTTTAGTAGTATCGCGGTGAAGATGTATCGCGGTAACATGCCTTGAAATGTAGTGGCTTCGCAGACACGGTCTTTCGCTGTAACGTGCATCGCAATTTTGTAGCATCGTAATATCATTCATCGATATTTTGTGCGTCGAGATTCCGTATTCTACTCCTGGTGGTGTATTTCGTATTATAAATTTATTAAAATAAGGTTATTTACTGAATAGAAATAAAAAAAAAGACATATACAGTACCTAATATTAATTGTCGTGGTAGTTTTTGAAACAATTACGTTTCTTGACAAAACATACTAAATTGCACTTGACACAAATTACATTACTCAAGCCTTTCTTACAAAATCTGCATCTACCCTGAATAAGTGTGAAGTCAGGCATATGATCCACATTATTGAGACGAATAGCATCGGCAGGCCGTGGTACAGTTGGCTTTAAAATTTTATCAACTTTCATTTGCTTGATGCTTTCATAAGATGTTGTACATGCAGGTATTCGATTTTTAGAAAGAAGTTCTTGGTAAATCTTAATCCTAAATATTTTCAAAGTATTTGGAACTTTATTGTACTTGGAACAATCTTTTCTATACATAATCCATGCATTTTTGACGCAGATATCTAAGACTTGAGAGAATATCGCCATATACCATCTTTTCGTTCTATAATTAGTACGATAAAGAGAAATTAGCATGTCGCATAAATCCACTCCTCCCATGTGATGGTTATATTCCTTAACTATTTGGGGACACGGCACATGAATTTTGGACTGGCTTCTTTTGAAAAACGTTTTATATTTTCAATTGGAAAAGAATCCACGTATGAGCTTGCCAATATTACAGGCTTATTATCGTGCCATTTAACAACAGCCAATTTATTTTTATTGCAAACTAATTGTTTGCTTGAGTCTACCTTTTTTTAATAAGACCTTACACTACACTACACTAGGTAGTTTTTCTTGACACCCTCTTAGGCGATTGGCTCTAATGGTACCTAAGGAAAATATACCATATTCATGCCGTAACAATTGAATAAGCTCGAGTGAAGTAAAATAGTTGTCGAAGTACACAATTGCAGGTTTAGGTTGAATACTCTTGCACAGAGCTATTACAACTTTGGATCCAAACCCTAAAGAGTTTTCATATTCTGCGAATGAATGGAATCTAAATGTGTCTTCACCAGCATACGGAATAAAATCATAGACACAACCAGATACCCCAGCTCTAATGAAAATCTTGCCCACTTCTTTGGCTTTTTTGCCATATTTTGGCGTCTATTTCCAGCTCTTGTGCCCTTATATGGCACCATCATCTCATCGATACTATAGCGATGTTCTTCTTCTATTTTTAGACAGTTTTTACGCACTCCTTCTAAAATCGGCCGAACTTTGAAATAACGATCTGTATTTTGGTGAGAATTGTCAACAAAATGTAAAAATTGACGAATTTGTTCGTATCGCTTCAAACTCATTACGTTGGCAATAAGGTTGTATCGTAGTTCTTTCTTCCAGTAGTCCCGATAGGACGGCATTTAAACAATACCCATTAAAAGATTGATTGCGATAAAATCTCCTCACGACAAATATTTATAGATTTCAGAATTATATTCAGAGAATAAGTTCGTATTTTGAATAAAAAAAAAACAAAAAAATAATCGGATGGTGACTTTGAATCGGAACCAAATTGAGAAAATATTATTTTGTCTAATAGTGCACAGTGCTTAAATTTCCCGCCTTCCCATTTAAAATCCATCGGCTGTCTAACAAATTTTTTTTGTGAGTAATATTGGTTGATTCGATCTGTTTTTTGATCGAGTGTTTTTTAGAATTATTGATAGACACTGGACTCGGCGAAGCAGAAATAAGGCGAAGATATCGACTGCAGTGTAGGCAAACGCTGTGGCGGGTCATGTGTTGCAAGAACTTCACTGATAACTGGAGTAGGCGGTAAAAATTCTTCGGGCAAAATAGGTGTAGGTGGTATGTCTTCGGGAAATACGGTGTCTGAATCATTATCATCAAGAATGTTAAGTCGCTCTAGTGAAGAATCTGTAGATCTGGGATCAGAGCTGTATTCAGTATTATCAATTGGTGTGCGCGCCATCGCGCACCTAGCAACAGCGGGGACGCGGGGTCCGCGGTAACGCGCGATCGCCCGCGCCGCCCGACAAGCGGGGAGGCGGGTACGCGGGGGCCGCGGCAACGCGCGATCGCTCGCGCCGCCCGGCAACGGCGGCAACGGTCATTCGGCCACAGGAGAACTGAGCGCACCGGACGCGCACTGCGCACGCGTCGCTCACCTAGACTCTATCTATCTACATTGTAATATTGAGCCGTTTCAATTTAATATATAATTTCAAGTAATCAAAGTTGATCGTTTAATTTAATCATCAACATATGGCGACCGTGACTACTGCAATATTTTGAAGAAATTTCTATTGAGAAAAGAAAAAATCCCGTGACCCTACTGCGTCCTCCTGGCGTCGGTGGCTGTCCGGAAGAAAAAGGAGCCTGGCTGTTTGCACCTGCACTGCAAACCTCTGCGGCCCGGCGTGCCTGAGCACGTGTTGTCTTCGTGCTCCGCTCGTCGTGTCGTCGCCTCGTCGGTACTGTCTGCGCCTGTGCTGCAAAACTCAGCGGCCCGGCGTGCCTGAGCACGTGTTGTCGTGCTCCGTTCGCCGTGTCGTCGGTGCTGTCTGCCTGCGCCTGCGCTGTAAAGCAGCGGCCCGGCGTGCCTGAGCACGTGTCGTCTTCGTGTTCCGTCGCCGTGTCGTCGGTGCTGTCTACACCTGCGGTGAAATACTCTGCGGCCCAGCGTGCCTGAGCACGTGTTGTCTTCGTGCTCCGTTCGCTGTGTCGTCGGTGCTGTCTGTCTACGCCTGCATGCGAAAGTAAGCCCGTTCCATAATTTCCTTTGTCCCTACCTATTTTCCATTTTCTGTTTGGTGTGAGTGCTTAGCAGCTTTCGGGCGTCGGGGAGGTATCCAGCTAGTAGCTATAAAATATTCCTCGCATTTATAATCTCTTACAAAGCACTGCAAGCTAACCTAACACCACGTGCCGCTAAATTGCACGCTTGAACAAAGGTCTACTATTATTTTGTTTCTTGCACAATAGTTCTCTTTATTTGCCAAGTTATCGTAACTTATTAAGTCCGTGAAGTGCACGTTTTGACTAAGACCTACTTTACTTTCTTGCACGAATAGCTATCCCCATTTATCGAGTTTTTGTAACTCATTAATTCCACGAAGTTCATGATTATTGCATCCCATTCAACGAAATCTGCCGACTATTCCAGCTTGGTGACTGCGTGCCTGAGTCCTTCGTGCTCCGTTCGCTGTGTTGTCGGCGGGCTTGACTGCGCGGCGGTCAGCGGCGCCCTGCGTACGCCGCGCACGCGTTAGGCGAGCTCGCAACGACGGTTTGTTTGCTGGACTTAAGAGGTAGATTGCAAATTATTTGTACAAGTGATAGTGTTTTGTCAACGTTAGTTCAGTTAGAAATTTGAAGCCCAACCCATTATTGACAAATTATTTAAGTGTAGTGTGTAACTAGTAATTTCCTACATCACAATTCTAAAATACTAAATATAGAAGCCTTGTATTGTTAAACATGTTGGCCCCACATTCGGTTGCCTCTCCTAGTGTAGAGAGTAATGAAAGTTTGAAAACGTTATTCCGTAGACGTGGGGGAATTAGGAGTCGAATAACAATTTTTAGGAATTATATGGATAATTTTAAACTTCACAAGACTCCTAGTAATATAGACATTAGAGAATTAACATTAAGACTTAATCAACTACAAGAACTTATGTCTAAATTTGATACAATACAGTCGGAAATAGAAGCAATAGCTCCGAATTTAGATGAACAAATGTCAGAAAGAGATAGTACAGAAAGTGAATTTTATTCTTTGATTTCAGTGGCACAGGAATTTATAGGGTGCCATTCTAGTGTACCAAAAGAAGACAATGAGTCTATAAATTCTAATAAATCAAGCTGTAAATTGAATAGTTCAGTTAAATTGCCTACCATTAACTTGCCTACTTTTGATGGTAATTATTCTAAGTGGCTAGAGTTTAGGGATACATTTGATTCCCTGATAAATAAAAATGAATCTATCCCAATAATAAATAAGTTCCATTATTTAAGAAATTCATTAGTAGGTAGCGCTAGTGTTGCTGTGAGATCAGTAGAGTTTTCCGAAGGAAACTATCTGATAGCGTGGACATCCTTATGCAATAGATTTAACAATACAAATATACTTATTAATAATCACTTACAATCGTTAGTTAATATCAACACAATACAAAAAGAATCTTTTAGAGCATTAAGATACTTAATTGATCAAATTCAAAAGAACTTGCACGCTTTAAATATTTTAGAAATTCCCACTAAAGGATGGGATCCGTTAGTAATATTTTTGGTTTAATCAAAACTAGATCCTAGAACGAATAGTAAATGGGAGGAATATAAAGGTAATTTGCCACACCTGCCTTCTCTAGAACAATTTATAAGATTTTTAGAAAAAAGAGCTATAATTTTAGAAACTGCAAATGGTGGTCAAAATAATTCGGGTAAACATTCTAATTATAAAGAAAATAAATCTGTCAAGTCTTTATCAACTAGTATAGTAGGTTCTAATTCTAAGGTATGTGTTATTTGTAAAAAATTTCATTTTTTGTATCAGTGCCGTAAATTCAGGGCAATGACATTAAATGAAAGGCTTTGTGTGGTACAGGAGAAGAATCTGTGTCACACATGTCTCCGCAGTGGGCATGATAGCACATCATGTCAATTAAGACTTTCTTGTAGGATTTGTAATGCAAAACATAATACAATATTACATAGACACAGTACTATGTCAAATGTAGTTAAAGAAAATATAGAAACAACTCAGCCTGCTATAAGTATCAATGACCTACCTGTTAGTTTATCAGCCCACTTGCCAGGCCAAGTTCTTTTGTGCACTGCACAGGTAGAAATTATTAATAATTCTAATCATAGCTCTATTATTGCTCGGGCTTTACTGGATTCTGGAAGCCAGTGTTCATTTATAACAAAAAATCTTAAGGAGAGGCTAGGTTTGAACTCTAACCAAGTAAATAAATTTAATGTTACAGGTATAAATAACAATATTGCCTGTGAAATTACAGAGCGTTGCAGTTTAATGTTAAGATCACGAGTAGGCTCATTTAAAAGGTCTATAGATTGCCTAATTATTCCTAAGATTACTGGTAAATTACCCTGTGTTCAAGTAAATGCTGAAAGTTTAAAGTTTCCTAAAGAAGTGGTTCTAGCAGATCCTTTATTCTATAAACCAGCTGACATAGATATTTTGATAGGAGCAGATTACTTCTTTAATATTATGTTAAATAATAAAATCGATTTAGGTGGTGACAAGCCTACTTTACAGGAAAGTCAGCTAGGGTGGCTAGTTGCTGGGCCTATTGCTGAACCCTACTATCGTTCTAATATTCATTGTAATTTAGTAAATAGAGATAAAAGGGTGTCACTACAAGATATTCATAACTCAGTTAAAAAATTCTGGGAGGTAGAAGAATTACCTACAGATTGTAATAAGTATTCTATTGATGAGCAATTTTGTGAGTCTCATTTTGTTAAAAATACCCGTCGTTTAACAGATGGACGTTTTTCAGTCATGATGCCACTAACGGAAGACCCGGAGCAGGCACTTGGCAATTCATTCCCTATGGCAATTAAACGTTTTGTTAATTTAGAAAAGAAATTGAGTAAACACTATAAGGTTAAGCAACAGTATAGTGACTTTATTGAGGAATATGCTAAATTAGGTCATTTAAGCGAAATTCAAAGACCCAAGTTTGCTTGTTATTTACCTCATCATTGTGTCATTCGGGAACATCACGATACCACTAAGCTGAGAGTAGTCTTTGACGCCTCAGCCAAAACTAGTTCAAGTAAATCATTGAATGATATACAGGCTGTTGGCCCCATTTTACAGAGTGACTTATTTTCAATTCTTATTCGTTTTCGAATTCATAAATTCGTATTAATAGCAGATGTAGAAAAGATGTACAGACAGATAGCGTTAGATGAATCACAGAGACACCTTCAACTAGTATTGTGGAGGGATAATCCTACAACTGATAACAATATTAGTACAGATGATGTTAGTCAGTCAATAAAAATTTTACAGCTCAATACTTTAACTTATGGCATGGCCTCTGCTCCATTCTTAGCCACCAGGTGTCTAGCTGAGCTAGCTGATAAATGTCAAGATAAGGTTATAGCCAACGTCATTAAAAATGATTTCTACATTGATGATCTTAATACAGGTGCCTCAAATGTAGAGGAGCTAAGGCATATTTATTTAAATGTCACGAAGGTTTTAAAATCAGCTTGTTTTCCACTGCGTAAATTTCGAACAAATTGTCCTCAAATTCTTAGTAGTACATCAGATTCAGATAGATGTGTTGAATTTCATGATAAAGCTAATGTCTTGGGTTTAAATTGGTCACCAAAGACCGATGAACTACATTTCCCAGATGGGATTGAGTTTAGTTCAAAGGTTACCAAACGAATTATCATTTCCACAACATGTAAATTATTTGATCCATTAGGTTTAGTTAGTAGTTGTATAATTAAGGCAAAAATTTTACTGCAGCATTTGTGGATTGCAAAACTAGACTGGGACGACCCAGTACCAGAGCTTTACGCAAAAAGATGGTTAAATTTCATACAAAATTTACATTATTTATCTAACATTTTTATACCTCGTCATGTTTTAATTAATAACAATTTAAATGAGCAGACTGTTGATTTACACTGCTTTGTTGATGCGTCTCAACAGGCATATGGAGCCTGTGTTTATATACGTTCTCAGGATAGGGAACAAAATGTTACAGTGAGATTATTATGTGCAAAAACTAGAGTTTCACCTATTAAAGCCCTCACTATCCCACGTCTTGAGTTATGTGCAGCTCTGATTGGTGCTCAATTAAGTGAAAAGGTTTTAAATTCGGTACCGTGCACTGTAGTAAGTAAATATTTATGGACTGATTCAACAGTGGTACTTGGATGGCTGAAAACTCAAAATAAAACTTTGCAATCTTTCGTACGTAACAGGGTCAATAAAATTAATGAATTAACAAAAGACTTTGAATGGAAGCATGTTCCAACTGAATTAAATCCAGCCGATTTGGCTTCTAGGGGGATTGACCCACAGCATCTGCAGTTCTTAACTTTATGGTGGGAGGGTCCTTCATTCCTAAGAGAGGATCGTTCTCGATGGCCTGCTCAACCTCACACCATACCAAAAGATTTACCAGAGGTCAAGGTATTACACTCTGCTGATGATACTAATAACAATATTTCATTTATTCCGTTTAAAAAATATTCTAACTTTATGAGACTTTTAAGAGCCTATGCGTATGTTCTACGCTTCATCAAAAATGTAAAAAATAAACAATCAAAAATAAAAGGGCCATTACAGGCAAACGAATTAGATAATTCATTATTAGTACTACTTAAGGAAAGTCAGGTTGAGTCATTCACAAAAGACATTAAAAATATTCAAAAGGGTATAGAACTTCCTCATAAAAGTAAAATATTGTGTTTAAAGCCCATATTAGATACCAACGGGTTGCTGAGAGTTGGGGGTAGACTAAGACATTCAGATTACCAATATGATAAGAAACACCCAATATTACTAGATGGTAAGCACCACTTAGCTAAACTTATAATGAAATACGAACATTTACATTTGTTACATGCAGGGCCACAGTTGCTTTTGTCCTCGGTCCGCGAGAGGTTCTGGCCTCTTGGGGGCAGAAACTTAGCTCGCAGTGTCGTTAAGCAATGTGTTATCTGTACCCGTATGAATGGTCAGACGGTGCAACCTATTATGGGCGACCTGCCGAACGTAAGGACAAATGCTGACTTCCCCTTCAATTGTAGCGGAATGGACTTCGCGGGGCCATTTATGATTTCCTCTAAAAAGGGACGAGGCAACCGTGTAACCAAGGCTTACCTATGTGTCTTTGTATGTTTAATAACCAAGGCCTTACATTTAGAAGTGGTAAGTGACCTATCCACAGAGGCTTTTATATTGTGTCTGCGTAGGTTTGTGTCACGTCGCGGCAAACCTTACGCTTTATATTGTGATAATGGTAAAAACTTTGTTGGTGCCAATAATGAGTTGGGTAGGGTTATAAGGTCCAGCATTCAAGCGGTCACTGACTATGCAGCGAATGAGGCAATAAAATTCTCTTTTATTCCCGCGTACTCTCCACATTTTGGTGGAATATGGGAGGCGGGCGTTAAATCGGCCAAGTATCATTTAAAACGCGTAGCTGGCAATACCCCCCTGACGTTTGAAGAGTTAGCGACGCTCTTCACCCAAATAGAAGCTATTCTGAACTCCCGACCACTTTCTCCACTCTCTTCAGATCCTAATGATACTAATCCTTTGACTCCCGGGCATTTCTTAATTGGACGTCCGTTGATGTCAGTACCTTCATTACCAGTTAACACAGCTAGACCTAACAGATATGAACTGATTGAAAAGACAAGGCAACAATTCTGGAAGAGGTGGAGCCGTGAATTTATCGCCGAGCTTCAAAATCGCGCCAAATGGAAAAGGAATTCCAAGGAAATTCAGGTCGGAGATCTGATTATAATTAAAGAGGATCACTCGATGCCGCTACACTGGCGTATGGGACGAGTGGAAAGGCTGTACCTTGGAGCGGACGGCATCTGTAGGGTAGCAGATGTACGGACAGCCACCGGTACCGTCAAACGGGCGGTTACAAAATTGTGCCCTCTACCGGGGGTAGATCAAGAGGAGCAGGAGTTGAAGATTTCAACGCCCCGGAGGATGTGCGCGCCATCGCGCACCTAGCAACAGCGGGGACGCGGGGTCCGCGGTAACGCGCGATCGCCCGCGCCGCCCGACAAGCGGGGAGGCGGGTACGCGGGGGCCGCGGCAACGCGCGATCGCTCGCGCCGCCCGGCAACGGCGGCAACGGTCATTCGGCCACAGGAGAACTGAGCGCACCGGACGCGCACTGCGCACGCGTCGCTCACCTAGACTCTATCTATCTACATTGTAATATTGAGCCGTTTCAATTTAAATATAATTTCAAGTAATCAAAGTTGATCGTTTAATTTAATCATCAACAATTGGTATATTTTCAGTATCATCCTCGGATGTGCTGATGTCACTGGAGGCAGCATCCTGTGGTGGGACTAGAGCCAAAATTCTTCGAACTCGCTATAACCGTGCATTACGCTAAAAAAGAAATAAAGCAAATATTCATGCAAACACCCTAAAAACCCATACAATATGTTCATACACCATATTATTTACAAATGAATAAATCAATAACTAAACCTCCGTACATTCGCATTGTAAGCTATACTTTACATTTTCGTACTTATGTCAATCACCGTTAGTATCGCATTGTAAGCTATACTTCACGTGCAAATTTAAACAGTTATAGCGTAAACAAACATACATTATTAGTAATTCTGTTATTATAATATTATAGAATGCAATCATACACACATAAAAACTCTAATTTTTTAAAGTAAATTTATCATTTTAAGTTAAAAACTCAATAATTCTTACCTTTTGCGCGGGAGTAGCTTGTTGTCGGGATGCCATTTTGCCAACCAGTGTCAATTGTGTCAAATGCCCTTGGATCCATTTTTTTTCAAAAAACTGGGAGGGATTGTGTAGGCAGTGGCGTGCACAGACTTTTTAGGCAGGGTAGGCAAAAAAAAAAAAACACTCACCATCACCAAAAATTTTCAACTTAGCGGCTTAGGTTGTGATGCATGTGATTTGCCGCCTCAAATATACATAAATTGACTGATTTTATGGACATATCAATTTGCGGATATTCGAAGTGGCCTTTCGGCACGTTTGTCTGGTGTTTCGTATCGGCACAATACGTAAAAACGGAAAAAAGAGTTGTTCGAGTGATATGCGTGTACGGAACTAACAATATATATTTTAAAAATAATTTAGTGTTTTTTTATTTGTAAATTAAATCTACCCGTCTATCTTTCAGTAAATATTTTTGCAATACGGAATCGTAAAAATTATTATCGCGTTTCATTTCCAAAAGCAGGTTTTTTTCTATTGACATAATGGAAAGATCTGTAAGTCTTTCCTGGCCTTGGGTGTTTCTTAAATAGGTTTGAATACGTTTTAGCGACGAAAATGACCTTTCAGTTGAAGCACTGCTCGCGGGCACCGTAACAATTAATTTTGACAAACGCAGTACTTCGGGAAAAATTGTACTTAAGCCGGTTGTGTAAAAATAATCTATAATTTGGCAAATATTCATATTTTTTAACTCGCTGTTTTTATAAACACATTTGAGCTCGTTCATGAGGCGTTCTAAGTTAAAGTTAAAAAATTTGTAGAAATCGACAAATTGCGTTACTAAATCTATCGGAAAATTATAATTATATTTTTCAAAGTTTTCGCACGACAATAATTCAAAATATTTTAGATCTTTTAGATTTTTATAACGCTCGCGACATTCGTTTGATATATTATCTACTATTTCAATAAAAACCCGCTTAACAAATGATTTTGTATCTACTACATTACGTTTTTGTTTTGGCGGTCCTGTTACCCTTTTAACGCGTTCAAAAATTATGTCGAACCTAGATCTGAATTCCTCTAAAAACGATTCAAATTCTTTTATTTTTTTCACGCAATAAACTACATCCGATGTCTTTTTTTGAATAATATCGTAAAGAATATCGGTTTCCGCGAATATTTCATTAAACACGTTAAGGAAAAACTGAAATTGAAAATCTTTTAAAAAATTTAAAAATGACGAAACTTGACTTAAGGTTTCGCCATCCCACGAACTGACATTTTCTTCGATATCCTCAAATAAAGCAATTAAAACATTTAAGGAATTATAAATGACGTTTACAGTACGCGAATTATAAGTCCACCGAGTTGGAGCAACGCGAGGTAATTTTTTAATATCAGCAAATTTATTATAGTGACTTTGCCTTTTAGTACTATTATTAAAGAAATTGGCTAATGTTTTTATATCGTTAAAAAAACTTTTTGTTTCGGGAATACGGTTACACGATTTTGAAAGTACTAAATTAAGAACGTGAGCGGAACACCAGACGTATGCAGCGAGAGGGCATTCCTGGTGAATCAACGACTGAACGCCGTTGAGTTCAGATGACAATACAGCGGCGCCGTCATAGGTCTGAGCGATTAATTTTGAAGAACACTTAAATTCTGATAAAATCTGCAGAATGACAGTACTTAAAGTTTGCGCGGTGCGGTCGGAACTAACGTCAATGTATTTAATGAAACGATCATTAACTTCCGACTTATAAAAATATCTAAAAACAATAACAAGTTGCTCTTTACCGCTCACGTCTGGTGTTTCGTCAACCATCACGGCAACGAAATCAGTTTCGGCGATTTGTTGTTTTATTTTTTCTATCATTACTGACGCTACACTAGAGATAAGGTCATTTTGAATTCGATTTGACAAACCCGTAAATGAGATTGTGCTATTTTGTAAGTGATTTTCCAAAACAACGTCATAAGCCGCGAGCAAGTTGACCATCTCTAAATAATTTCCTTGATTCGACGACGAAGCCGATTCATCATGTCCGCGAAACGCAAGTTCTTGTTTACCTAAAAAGCAAACAATGTCTATAAGTCGCCGAAAAATATTTCGATTCCGATCAACTTTTGCATTATGCCTATCGATATCGATTTTAATTTGTGAATCTAAACACGTCTCTATACGATTTTTACCAAAGCCGTGATATTTCATACAAGATTCTAAATGGTTTTCCGAGAGCTCGTGTTTTTTAGCCGCGCTGAGAAAATTATGAATGTCCGAGTAACCGGTGTTATTCCAGACGGTTTTGTTATTTGAAAATAATAAACAAGGAAAACAGAACAATCGGTTACTATGAATACAACCCGTTAGCCAAATAAATGAATTATATTGTTTTATATTAAATTTACGATTAACTGTACCTTTCGTTTGTATCAAATTCAAAAAAGGCGTACTGCGGCCTTTCGCGATCACTTGTTTTTTGTCACCGAAAGATAGTTTTAAAAACGCACCAGTTTTTATTTTCTGTACACACACACCACTAGAACAACTTTCACAGTTAAAAACTTCCATTATTTATAATAATTATACAATTATCAACGATAAAATCTCAAAGAGATGCGTTTACGAAACGAATCAAACAAACAATAATAATGGCGTCCAGGGTTACCCAATTTGAAAAAATACCCATATATTTTACTTAATATTACCCATTTACCCCAAAAAAGTTGAAAAAGAAAAACCCGAATAATCGCAAGGTTTACTTGTTCATTTGATAAAAGTAAAGTATTTAGAGTAAAACAAAGAAACTTTATTATTTTGGTTAAAATCAATGAATAAAAAATCTGAAGTCGTTGAAAAATGACACAGAATATTTTTTAAATGAATAACAATGAAACACATTGGAGAAAAACTATAGTCGTAATTTTTAAATGCTAAAAATATAATGTAAAAATTCCATAATCCTTCTTAATTACCCACCTTAGAGGGTAAATCTTTTCAGTTGGGTGGTAACACTGATTTACGACAAAATTTCGCGGTTGTAATAAAAAGTCACTGCCTACAGTTGTGTTAGTGTGCGTAGTGTTGACGTAGTGTGTACAAATGATTACATCAACACACACAACAGTGTTTTTGTATGACTACGAGACTTTCACACGCACACATAAACACTCCACTGAATCAGTTAGACATTTAGTTTAAGTGTCTATACGCTTGGCGGCGCTAGCGCAGCGTTGTTAAGAATGCAAAAATGTTCGTAGTAGTGTACTAGTATAAATGACAGATGGCGTTGTTTTAAGTTTTAAACACTTCACTTATTTAATTGTTCTATAATTAGATTAATATATGTTATGTAAAAATAATTATTAATATTTTAAATAAAATATTATTGTGAATGTCTGTCTTAGATTCTCAGGGTAGGCAGTGTCTTTTTGTCTTTATGGACTGTACGCCACTGTGTGTAGGTATTGCAAAGTACTCTCCTCATAAGCCTAATACTTATACACATCGAGTTGTAGAGGCTTATGCTCAATTTAAAGCAGTATCCGCTGGAGTTGCATCTCGCCTAAAACAAAGCTTCTAATGCGACTTATATAGATATTTAGTGAATCTGAAATTACCTTAAGTGTACTGTACTATTCTGATTCGGTGAACTCAATTCCAGACCCTAAATCTATTAAAGCCTTCAGAACGCATATTTTTAATTTAAGAAAACGTTGCAGCATTTCAGCTAAACTGCAATCAATCTCGTCTTGCAATAAAGCCACGGATACACTAGGGGACAAATGGAGCAACATGTTCCTCAACAACTACGTGGAATGTGCCGAGATGCATGTCGCGGAACATTAAATCGACCACATTTCTCAGTGTTTATAGAAATGTCGCCCGAGGAGGTTGAGGCTATTAGTGCTGCGTACATACGCGACTACACTCTGTGACAAATGGGGCAACACTAATGCGGGACACGTGCGCCCGCTCTCGAGGCGGGAGCAAGTAACATGCCCCGCGTCACGTATATTTTGTGTTGCGCGTCATGTTGCGGGTAAAAATGTTCCCTAGTGTATCCGGGGCTTAAATTATAGATATTCTATTTCACGAAGTCCGTTCCGGCTTTGTAGTAGTGACGTATCCCGACAAGCGCGCTTGTGTGTAAATGTACCTAGGTAACGTTAGCAAAGAAATCTGATATATTTCAAGTCGAGATTCAAAAACCGAAATAAAATTTTGGTTTTAAAAGTATTTTTAGGAACCAGAAGTGGAGTGATTTAAAAAAAATAACAAACGAAATAACCTCTAATACAATTTACTCGAAATAATCACACTTTAAATAGCTTATACACGAACATTCACAATTTTAATATTAAGATAACTTTAAAAGAACAAAGAAACAATCAACCATCAATAATTAGGAAACGAAAACAACAGAAAAACCGTTACACAAATTCAAACTAACTCACGTGCACCAACGATCCTTCCACACGAACGTCAACTGGCAAAATGGCCTCCAGCCGCCGTTCGTTCGCTTTTATAGAGATCGCTAGTGACGTAATTACAACCAGTGGGGTAGAAAAAAAATAAAAATAATCGATTCTAATACGGCCTCTCCTGACTGTGGTCTTCCTCGAGCACCTCCTCCTCAGCGGTAGCCTCTTCAGCCGTGCTGGTTCCTGGATTCGCTGGAGGTTCGGTTGAAGGTCCCGCCTCTGCCAGATCATCGTCATTGTCCTCACCTATAATCACAATTATCAGTATAAGTCTAGTGCTATGAAACTAGTAATGCCTATTCTTTCGTTCGTCTCACATTCAAGGCCCTCTTTCATAGCCAATAAAGAGTCTAAGTTTCTGCATTCATGATCATTATTAAAACATTCATCTCTTACGAACATCACACATTTATTTTAACGTACGGCCGTACTAAAACCCCTACACATCAAGCGATTTACTCGTATATCACTTAATGTGCTTTTTAAAGAGATGACACCGCAGCGCATCTTTGATGTGGGGACAGCGATACCGCAGTATGTGTCCCTCACATCCAATCTGACATCACCGCAGTGTGTCCAACTATCAGATCGGATACCGCAGCACCGATCTGACTTTCTCTCAATCTATGGGGCATGTCACCGCAGTGCACACCGCATTATACTCCTTCGACAAGTACCGCAGCACAAGTCAAGGTTCTCGTGATGTGGGGACAGCAATACCGCAGCACGTGTCCCTCACATTCACAACGCCGCAGCGTGTCCAGCTATCAGCTCGAATACTGCCGCACAAGTCAGACTGCTAAGTTTTTAGCCAGCCTCGTGCACGGAGCATTCACCACGTCTACAGCCACAGTTATCATCACTCATACAACCGTAGTCAATCACACATATTATTGCAATGTCCTGTAACATAAAAGCAAACCATTACTCACATTCAAAGAAGGATGCGCATGTATCTGGGCACCATTCTCCTTTCCACGGTACCATATATTGTGCCGCCGCTTGGGTCTTTTTCCCGCGAGCACCGGTGAGCAACTTAAGCTCATATCGGTCGCTTGGAAGGATCTTCTTGACCTGATAGGGACCCCTCATGCCGGAGTCCAATTTTCCAGTGCTTTGCGAATATTTTATCACGAACACCAAGTCGTTTATTTTAAATGTCCTTGGAGAGGATCGGTGCCGGTTGACGTAAGAATCCTGTTCAGTTTGGTTCTTACTCAACAACTCACTTGCTCGACTTCTACATAACTCTCGCCAAGCTTGATGATTAGGGCGGGAGTTTTCTAAGGCCACATCTCGAACTAGACCACGAATGACCGGAGTGGTCGTATCAGAACCGATTAACAAGTTTAATGCGGAGTGTTTAGTGGTTTTCTGTTTCGTGATATTTAGAACTAATTGAAGTTTCCACAGATAGTCAGACCAACAAACATTCTTATTACTAACTTCGAGACGAATCATGTTTAAAACGGTGCGTATATAACGCTCCGCTTGACCGTTTGCATGATGCATCTCAGGTGTAATGTAGTGTATGTCAGAACCCAAATCAGTAATTTGTTTTACAAAACTAGAAGATTCGAACATACGACCGCGATCACAAACAATCAGTCTAGGGACCCCGAATAATGAGACTGCGCTATTAAATACACGTTTTAAATCGTCTGCATCTTGCCTATACATGGGGTACAATAGACAATACTTCGTGAAAGAGTCGACAATGACAAGCACAAACTTATGCCCGTTGGATTCAGGCAGGGGACCCAGAGAATCAACGTGCACAGTATTGAAAGGTAGTGAGGGTTTTTGCCAAGAGGTTATTGGTTGTTTTGGGGCTCTAGGAACACGCTTCTTTGAGATACAGGCAAGACAATGGGACACATATTTATTTACAAATGACCTAAGCCCAGGGAACCAAAAATGCTTAAGGATCAAATCTAATGTCTTGTCGGCCCCGATATGTTCGTGTTCATCATGAAATATCCTCAGCAAGCTGAGTCTGTGTCCCTTTGGGATGAAGAAAAGAAGACGGGGCTCTTCGCCTACAGGAGTATAACGGTAGTAAAGTAAATAATTTTGACAGATATATCTCCGCGAATCTAAGTTACCTTCTCTGAGTTTCTGAATTAAATCTTGGGTTTCACTATCTGCACTTTGTGCGATTTGTGCCCAATTTCGTGGTCGGTCAATATGATTCACTTTTACCACTGGTGGATTCCTGCTAAGATAGTCAGCATGGGGCATTAATACACCCTTTCTATATTCAATGGTGAAGTTATAATCCTGCAAGTAAATCCACCAGCGCGCCACCCTTGGGAGTAAGTCCTTTTTACGTTCAGTGGCCTTCAGAGCGTTACAGTCAGTGATAATTTTGAATTCAATCCCGATTAGATAGTGTCTAAAATGTTGCAACGCTCTGACGACCGCTAACGTCTCCAATTCGTATGAGTGGTATCTACACTCAGCCCCTTGAGTCGTTTTGCTGAAATAGGCGACCACTCTTTTTCTATTATCATTATGGGTCTGTAGTAAAACAGCCCCATACCCCACACTACTCGCATCCGTGTGGAGCTCGGTGGGCAAGGATGGGTTGAAGATTGCAAGTATAGGCTCACTAGTCAATTTTTCTAACAGATACTGGCGTGCGGATTCCTGTTCAGGACCTCATTCAAATGGCACGTCCTTTTTCAATAGACGCGATATACTTGCAGTCCTTGACGCGTAACCCTCAATGTATCGGCGAAAGTAACCCGCCAGTCCTAGAAATAGGCGGACCTGCTTCACCGTGCTTGGGACAGTGTTGTGTGTTGTGTGTGAGGATCAGGTCACTCTTCAATGAATTTTTTCTTTATTAGGCTTCTTATAAAAATACTTTATTATGATGGATACAGTACATTCAGAAAAATATTATGTAAGGCGAATAATATGTTACGGTGGTGTACCGACTACCACCGCAGTTGCTGATTGAAGGATGTCAAAAAGAAGTGATCGATAGGAGTGAATAATTGAAGTTCCTCGGCGACCAATCAGAGCTCGCTGCTCGCTGCACGCCGGTCTCGTTCGCCGCTCACAATCATTCGCCGCGTCTCCGTCCGCCGGACGATAGAGGGTGTCTCGTATCTTAATCCTTTTCCACTAGATGGCGTTAGCAGTAGCGTTAACATATGCCCCCGGCCTTGGAAGCTCCTGCTTCCAACGAAGTACTGATAACTGCATGATTATTGTGAACTCGTAGTTTTTTCTTCTTCTTGCGATAATAAAGGACATATTTTAGAGAATGCCCTTCGTACCGTCCCTGTCGCCGTTTTGATGTCAGCGACTCGTGACAGGCCATCCTTCCCTGGAAAAGTATGAAGGATTCTTCCCAAGCGCCACTTGAGAGGCGGCAGATTGTCCTCCTTGATTAGTACAAGAGTATTAGGTACCAATTCTTCTCTGCGTGTCTTCCACTTCGTTCTTGTCTGAAGCTCCGCGATGTACTCCTTTGACCACCTCTGCCAAAACTGCTGCCGCATCTGTTCCACGCGGTCGTAGCGGGACAGGCGATGTGAAGCTGTAGTCGTCAGGTCTGGGCAGGCCGGTGCGGTGAGCGGTCGGCCAATCAGAAACAGAGAAGGGCTGAGGGGAAGAAGGTCAGCTGGGTCTGCGGACAGTGGATACATGGGTCGAGAGTTTAGGACGGCTTCGATTTGAGCCAATATCGTGCTAAACTCTTCATAAGTTAAGTTCGCGTTGCCTATAACACGACGTATGTGGTACTTGCAACACTTAACTCCTGCCTCCCACAATCCCCCAAAATGCGGTGTATATGGTGGTATGAAATTAAATTTTATATCATCATTAGCTAAAACTTCAATTATATTATCACAATTATTCCTTAAAAAATGTGTAAGTTCTTTCATAGCTCCAACAAAATTTTTACCGTTGTCTGAGAATATTTCAGAGGGTTTACCCCGTCTAGACATAAAGCGTTTTAATGCTAATATATATGCATCAGTTGTCAAAGCAGTCACCAACTCCAAGTGAACTGCACGCGTAGAGAAACATATAAATAAACAAATATAACATTTTTCTAATTTAGCGCCCCTTCCTTTACGGTTCAAAATAAACATGGGTCCTGCATAATCTACACCGCACCTTATAAATGGATAACCTGGTTCTAGCCTTTCTATAGGTAAGTTACCCATTTGTACTGACATAGTTTTACCTTTAATACGTGTACATGTCACACATGTATGTACAACATTTCTGGCCAGATTACGACCTCTGAGGGGCTACCATTCTTCTCGTATAGCAGCTAACAGTTGTTGAGGACCTACATGTAGTTGGCGTATATGCTCATATTGAAATAATAAACGTGTAAAAGTATGTTTACTACATAACAAAATGGGGTGCTTTTTATTGTATGAAAAACTTAAAGAATTATTTAGCCTACCTCCTACTCTAATAATGTTATTATTGTCAACAAATATATTAAGACCAGATATATTACGATTACCCTTTAAGATCCCCTTTGAAGATATATCAAGATCAGGAAACGACTGAATTTGTGACATTCGAGTTAATTTAATAATAGATTTGTTTAACTCATCTACTTGAAGCGGGCCATATTTACGATTTAACTTTATTTTATGACGAACGTTATCAATGAAACGTAACATGTAAGCAAATACACGTTTCATACGAATAAAGGAAGAAAATCTCTCAAATGGAAATGTATTCTTATTAACTTGATGTACTAACAGTGTGGTCGTTAATTTAGTATCGGGCAACTCATTAAAATTAACATTATGACAACTATAATCATAACTAAAATTACACAATCGTTCGTGTAAAAATGCCGGGCCGCGCCACCAAATATCAGCTGTGCGCAGTGCGTCCAGCGTGACCCCGCGTGACACCAAGTCAGCTGGGTTGGATTTACTTCCTACGTGTAACCATGGTAAACTACCCGTGAGCTCATTAATTTGAGCTACCCTATTTTGTACGAATGTTTTAAGAGTATTAGGTGACATTCTTAGCCACCCTAGCACAATTGTGGAATCCGACCAAAAATAAACATTAGTGAAATTCGAACGAAGTGAATTAATAATTTTAGTGTACAACTATGCGCATAATAATGCTCCGCACAATTCTAAACGCGGTATAGTTATAGGTTTGACGGGCGCGACCTTCGACTTAGCGCATAATAAGGCTACGGACACCTTGTTATTGTTACCCGAGTACATACGGACGTAGGCACAGGCGCCGCACAGTGGGCTGAAAATAACGTTTCATGGACATTCAAATTTTTTTTCCAATTTGACGTGTTTCTTTATTGGAATCTGTTAAAACATGCTTCTTATTGATATGTTTTAAATATAAAATCATAGATCATAGCGAAAGGCACACTTTTGTTTTTTTTTCAAAAACTTTGTATGGGGAAAACCATAAAATAAGCTATATCTCAGCTGTCGCGTGAGTGCGCGTTATTTTTTTTCACATGATTATTGCTCTAATTTTTTGCAAAATTTTGACGTATTGCACCACGCTCGCGAAAGTGCGATTACTGAGAAAAAAAATATTGAAAAATATATATATTTTCCTTTGAAAAATTCGTAAATTTATTAAAAAAAATACCTATATATCTCTAAAAATTATAACATTAGCGGCCATAAACAACTTCAGTGCTGTTTAGCTCTTCTCAATTTTATAATAATGAACAATATGCGGCTAGATATGTATCAGAGAAATATGTTTTTACCTAATTTGTTTAAGACACACGGTTTTGGATACCAGACCCTTTTAAAACAATGGATTAATATCAGTAAGTACCTATTGTTGCCATATTATTTCGTTGCCATCGGTCAGCTTTAATGGAACTAATGAGGTCATGAACACACTGGAATCATCATTTCCATCTTCCATTTTCTGTTTATACCTGCTTTGGTTCGATGAACCATCAAAACCCCACGAAGCGAGCGAGCGAATATGAAGACTGGCTTCAGTGTGATATTGATTGGCCAAGTTGCATTGCAGAACCAAAGGCATCAGATGTTGTGGCGTCTGAATCTCATATCACTCTCGAATGTCCAGTCCCTTCTACATCTTCGTCAACTGAAGCACAGACAAGTATGAAGCGTTTGCTTCGAAAACCATTTCAAGATTTAGGAATAAAACAAAAGAAAAGAAGGACTGAAAATCAAAGAGACTGTGAGTCCAGTGAGCTTGCATATGCTGCTGTGCGAATGATGAGACAAGAAGGTTTGAACAATATGGCTTCTGTTATTGAGTTTATGATGAAACACCCAGAAGCTGCTGAAAAGTTAAACTCGTTTACCAAAAAAGCATATCCCAAGCATGTTTTTACACCAGAGAAAGCACTTGGTATGTTTTTATCCTTAAAATTGTCCACGTGGCCATATATAACACTAAGGGAAATTCGAGAAGGTGTGTCAGACTTGTATCCTACTTTAAGCTACAGCAAGCTAAATCTCATTGTTATCCTGACAAAAAAATAACAATTACAGTGACGGATACAGCAGCCAAAATTTCCCTTCAAGCTCTTCTAGATTTAACAGTAACAAGAATTTTGAAAAGTTTACCTGTGTGTGTCGAAAAAAATTACCTTATTTTAGTGTCCAAGTGAGGTTTTGATGGTTCATCGAACCAAAGCAGGTATAAACAGAAAATGGAAGATGGAAATGATGATTCCAGTGCGTTCATGACCTCATTAGTTCCATTAAAGCTGACCGATGGCAACGAAATAATATGGCAACAATAGGTACTTACTGATATTAATCCATTGTTTTAAAAGGGTCTGGTATCCAAAACCGTGTGTCATAAACAAATTAGGTAAAAAACATATTTCTCTGATACATATCTAGCCGCATATTGTTCATTATTATAAAATTGAGAAGAGCTAAACAGCACTGAAGTTGTTTATGGCCGCTAATGTTATAATTTTTAGAGATATATAGGTATTTTTTTTAATAAATTTACGAATTTTTCAAAGGAAAATATATATATTTTTCAATATTTTTTTTCTCAGTAATCGCACTTTTGCGAGCGTGGTGCAATACGTCAAAATTTTGCAAAAAATTAGAGCAATAATCATGTGAAAGAAAATAACGCGCACTCACGCGACAGCTGAGATATAGCTTATTTTATGGTTTTCCCCATACAAAGTTTTTGAAAAAAAAACAAAAGTGTGCCTTTCGCTATGATCTATGATTTTATATTTAAAACATATCAATAAGAAGCATGTTTTAACAGATTCCAATAAAGAAACACGTCAAATTGGAAAAAAAATTTGAATGTCCATGAAACGTTATTTTCAGCCCACTGTGCGCGCCGTACGCATTCTGAGAGGCGTCCGTAAATATGTGCAATTCTATATATTGCATTTTACTATTTATAACCTGACGTGGTATACGTAATTTATCCAAATAATCAAGAGTATCAACGAATTTTTTCCAACTAATTAAAATATCGTGAGGTACCGGATCGTCCCATCCGATTTTATAAGTCCATAATTTCTGTAATAATATTTTTGCAAGTATTACAATAGGTGCTAATAAACCTAATGGATCGTAAACTTGTGAGATTGCCGATAACATAATGCGCTTAGTAACGTGATTCTCGGTAAATTTAAATTTAGTCGTATAATATAATTCATCGGTGTTGGCAAACCAACCTAAACCTAAAGTTTTACTTTGACAAGACTCGCCTAGAGATAAATTCTTTGATGCGTTTAAATTCAAAGTTGACAAGTCGAAATTGAATAACCATTTTCGTAAATAGAAACAACCCGATTTTAGCACGTTAGAAACTTTGTTACAAATGTCTAATAATTCCCTTTTATCATCACAACACGTAATTAAATCGTCTACGTAAAAATCTTTGTAAATAATAGTAGCGATGTCGTTATCAGTACATTCCGACGCAAGTTGTTGCAAACAGCGCATGCTTAGGTATGGCGCGGACGCCGCCGCGCCGTGCCGTAGGTAACTGTGTTAAGGCGGTATACACCGAGTGCATCGAGCGGGTTTTCTCTCCATAAAATTAATTGTAAATATTGTTGATCGGGTTGAATTAGTATTTGTCTGTACATTTTTTCGACATCTGCACAGGCAATATATGTGTACTGACGAAATCTTAAAAGAATGGAAAAAATATCATTTTGTAAAGACGGACCAATCATTTGGATATCATTTAGCGATTGACCGGAAGTAGTTTTAGCACTAGCGTCAAACACAACTCGTAATTTTGTAGTCGTACTATTTTCTCTAAATACACCGTGATGCGGTAAGAAATAATGTGGAGACGGATAAGTATCTATTTTTGTCATATGACCGAGTTCTAAATATTCACGCATAAAATCAAAGTATAATTTCTTATAACTCGGTGTGCAGCGACCTAACTTACGTTCAAGCGCGAGGAACCGACTCTCGGCTTGCGAGTACGAGTCGCCTAGTTGATCAGCTGATTCGCTTAATGGGATCCGCACAGAGAAACGACCGTCATTATCACGTGTAGTTGTTTTTATAAATAAATTTTCACAAATACTATCTTCTTTAGACATGTTCGAAGTTTGTGAACTTATCTCCTCTAATTCCCAAAACTTCGTTAATTGAATATCTACGTTGTCGTACGTGTGCGTAAAATTGCATTGAACTCGATTAACGGATGAACCTTTTGTGTGTACGACACCAGATACAACCCAACCTAACTTAGTATTTTGTAGGTATGGGCCGTTTGTAAGGCGAATTAATCCTTCACTTAAAAGATCCCAAAATCTATCAGCGCCGATTAATAAATCGATATTCTTGGACATATAAAATGTAGGATCGGCGAGTGATACATTACTCGGAATCATCAATTTTGCGACATTATGAGCAACAGAAGGCAACGTTGCAGTAATACAAGGAAGGACGAGACAATTTAAATGCGTATTAAATTCTTGATTTTTAGATCGCACCTGCACTTTGCAAGATTGTGTAGATTGGGTTACCGAATTACCTACCCCTGCGATTTGTACTGTGGACTGTATCAAACGAATTTTTAATTTATCGCATAACGATTTTTTAATGACGAATGTTGACTGCCATTATCTAAAATTGCACGAATAGTGTGATAATTGTTATCACTGTCTAAAATATCTAATAATGCAGTCGAAAGAATTACGGGCTCTTGGAATAAATACCCATTTTCAACTTGATAACGCGTTGAAGTTGACGCACTGTGTAGCGCGGTACTGTGTACACTGGACGTTGTCGTCGCTTCGGACTCGCCACACGTTGCGGACGCTAGCGCTTGCGCGTCCTGCGGACCTACAGACTTTGACGTATTGCTGTTATCACAGCACCTTAGATTATATACCTATAGATGTAACCATGGCGTGACCGCACTTGAAACAGAAATAGATTTTTATGGTGTTGCCTAATAAGTTGGCAATTCCCACATATTAGGTAAAAAATATTATGAATTCTACTTGATCGCGAACAGACATTATAAGTACCTGTAAGTACTTCGCAAACTAAAAATTCTGAATTAGCACATTTTATATGCTAGCTTCAATAATGTAACTCTTATGTCGTAGTCGTACGAAATACTTTAATAAAACCTCCTTGGTCTAATATTTCGTTTTTACAAGGGCGGTAAGGAGAATCGTATGGACATCCATCGACCGACACGACATAAAACACACACGACACGTTCAATGATGAAATAAAACCAGTCTTTATCATAAAAATATTTATTACAAACCATAAGGAAATACCTACATTCATAATTATTGACCCTTAAACAATATTAACTTAGTGTGCATATTTCTGATTCTTTCATCTCGATGAGATAATGACGTCATTATATAATGAATCCTGACTTCAAAATATCTAAAAGCGATAGCTTTAATTAATAATACAAAATGATTTTCAAAAGGACTTTGTTCATTAATATGATTCTTTATTTCTGCAAAGACTTCTGTACCAATAAATTTTTTCAAAACACTGCAAGTCATTTTTGGTAAAGTGCCTTTTTGTGAAAAATAGGAATTCCCGTGTATTGATGTGGTTTGTCTTAGAATTTTTTCGGCAAACACACAAATTTTTATAACATCTTGTGATGGATAATGTAATCCGCCAACATCCTTTACAGCAATAAAACTCGGAAACTTTTCAATTGCAAATATTGCTCCTAAACATTCATCACATTTTATTATTTTTTTCAAATTGCGCACTACATATCCAGAAATATAAGTTATGGCTTCCTTTGAAAATTCTGATAATTCTAAGTTTCCTATATAGTCATGACCCTCGGGCAAATCAACAATTGAATCTTCATCGAGACTTTCGTCATTCATAGCCAATATTCTTTCTCTTCTACTGTTTATTTTACGACAAATGGAATTTGAATTGCACGTCAAAATATTAATATTATCTAATGGTATGCAATTACCTGTGGTAATATTTTTTAATTCACCATGGATCAGCAGTCGCTTATACGCCGATACGAACTGCAGAGCAGTAGGGTTATTGTTAAACCCACCTTTAGAGCGAATGGCACTAAAGAAAACCTCCAAATGGTCTTGGCTCATTTTATAAGTACATAAATATCGAAGAGGAGCATTTCCAATATGTATGTACTTGTAAAAAATAATTCTTAGCGCCTTAATAGAAATTAAAAACCCCAGAAACCCTGTTTTTCTTCCCGAATTAATGACTAAATCACCTTCAATGAACCTGAGCGTTTTGAGATAAGTTTCTAACTCTTCTAATTTTGCATTCATCATATTTTCTTTACTGATAGGTTTTTTAAAACCATATGAATATAAACTTCGGCTATTTAGAATATCAAACAAATCATTAAAGTTTGTGATAAATTCAATAGTAGCTCCTGAATGTACAAAGTCTTCTATGGCTAGATAACCCTTGCATAATATAAGAGCCTCGGCGACAGATTTGCTGAAAGTTTGCGCAGCGAGTCTAACTTTCATTATTTGTTTCTTGTAATTAATATGAGCAGCTCTGAGCTTATTCCCTAAATGCAGTTCTTCCAGTTTTTGTAAATTATGCAATTTTTCAATATAATTCCAGGATATTATTTCGCCATTAGCATTCAAAATCTCTTTTTTGTCGGCTAGTGTATTTCTAACAAGTTTTAACATGTGACATGCATCTGGTATTATTACTATGATTTGACCTTCAATAGTTATTGTTGGATTGATATTGTTAATGTCATTAAATTGAGCGCCTAGATTTTTTGTCATGGCGAAATTTGCAGGACATCCGTCAAATGTCACCGATACTATTTGTACCCCACATTCTATTAACAAATGTACACAATTTTTTAATAATTCACTACGTTGGTCCCCGTTGACACCATTTGTCAGAAAGTACCCAACTGGTATTTTCCAACTGGAGTTTAACGCCGTAACCATAAAGACCAAAGCATCCTTAGCTAGCGGCATACTATCGGTGTCTAGATTATGTCCTACATTCACGTATCCGACGGTGCGTTTGCCATCCCACTGTAGGTGTTGTCGGATTGACATTTCGTCAAGACTAAGGCAGCATAATATTTTTTCATTAGACTTACTAACTAATAATTTGATAGCTTCAAAAGCTTCACTTGTGAATCCAGGTTCACAATCCACACATTTATACCACCTATATAATGTTTTAGGATGGGGCAAGCATGTGTTAAATTGCTTTCTCACAAATGCATAGGCCTTAGGGCTTAAAAAATGCAAACACAATGCAAATTTTCGTAACGATGGCGAATATTTTCGCGGACAGTTCGTTTTATCGAGGTATCTTTTAAGAAAATCTGCATTTTCAGATTCAACATTTGACAGTAAATCTAATTCTTCAGATTGCATTTGTAGTTTGCATTTTAATTCTGTTATAATATCTTGTAAATGTGCTGTCTTTTTAACTAATCGTCGTTTAGATTCACGTACAGCACGCAATTTTTTGCGACAATTATTAGATTTTGTCTTCTCTTTCTGCAGCAGATTTTCTAGTCGTTTTTCCTTCTTAAGAGTCGCTGGCTGGACAACAGGTTCTACATCAACTTCATAGCTGGGACCGGCCTAAAATGAAATTAAGTAGATTTTATAGTTCTTCTATCAAATATTTGTAAGTTTTACAGAGAATCAGTACGTCAGGTAAATATTGTTTCATTTTGCGCAGGTATGCTTACCACAGTTAACTTCTCTGGTTGAATATTTTGCACTTCTCGTAAAATAACCAACTTTCTTCGTTTATTAGGAGGTGATAAAGATGAATTAAAATTCTCTTTGCTCTCCTGGCTCGTAGATGGTAATGGAGTATTATCCTGTTGTGGACACGGATACGTTGAGGCTGGACTCTGTAACATTTAAAAATAAATACGTAAACAAGCAAATAATGATTAAAAGAAAGACTCAATATTGCATTATTAGAATGAATACTAAATACTTATAGAATAATAAATACTAAATACTAACATGTATATATTTCGTTGGTACTGAGTGAGGTTTTACTTGTACTCGTTTATTTTTATATAGTAATGAATCATCATCAAAATGAATCGAACAAATTTTTGAATACTTTGTTGGCTGCCAATTTTCTCGTCCAGTGGCATCCAGCCATTTCTTTTTATAAAGATTGGATGGAAACCTGAAATTTAAAGAACATTTTATTCACATGCTACGAAAGTTTATCTTTATTGAGTAATAAGTTAAATAAACTACAATAAAGTACTTAAATAAATCTAAGTAAATATAAATTTACATACAGAAGAATTAATTTCCTCTCAATAAAAATATTAAACTACTAGCTTTTACCCGCGACTTCATCCGCGTGAAAAGTATCCTATGTGTTAATCTAGGTAATAAACTACTCGTGTGCAAAATATCATTGAAATCCATCCAGACGTTATTGCGTGATTGAGTAACAAACAAACATTCAACAATACAAACCCTCGAATTTATAACATAACTACGATGAGTACCTGAGCCAACCCAACAATCGTATGTACTGACAAAAATGAAATATGATTTATTTGGGTAAATTCAAGTAGCTATTATGGCAACCCTGAACCGTTCATAGTTTTAGGTTATTTTATTTTGTGATATTGAAAACACGTATCACAACTCAATATTCTTGGCTCACGTCACTGAATTCATTACAAAACATCATAATCAATGATCATCTGGCCTTGTAGGGCGTTGTATTAACAAAAGAAATGATAATTTCGCCTACTTACGTGTGAAATGTTATTCCTTCAATTTTTCGCTCACTCCGGCTTTTACAGCCCAAAACACTGCAACCCACCATCGCACTTACACTAAATATTCTTTATCATCCAATTTTTATACGCACTAAACACTGTAAATTCGCACAATCACAGAAAAATCCGCAAGACGCCAAGTTTGTTTGTCACAATCTGTCAAACTCAGATCTTGCCAAACAACAAGACCGGCCATGTTGACAAAGACAAAAAATATATATTGTGTCCTGTTTCTTTGCATAAGTCTGACAATTAACGATCTCGCTCTATCAAGGAAAGTCATTTTAATGGTTACATCTATAGGTATATAATCTAAGCACAGCACTCACCATGAAGAAGCGAATTATGTTTACGATTGCATAGCTTGCAAGGGCCGAACCAGCAATGAGACACTGCATGTCCACCACGCAAACAATTTTTACACAACTTGTTTTACGAATAATAACTTGTCCTTCATAGGAAGGTCACTGAACTTACTGCACGAATAAAGTGGATGATTTTCTTTGCACATATTACACCTATGCTGACGTTTGGAATCACTGTAAGAATTATATTTTTGCGATAATTTATTATACGAATAATTATTATTATTACGCGTTGCGGTGTAGCTATGTGAGCTAACATGCTTAGATTGATGGGATAATGTTTTCTTTACGAATCCCTCTGACGTTTGCTTACTAGACTCATGTGTACTTTTTATGGATTCTAACATGTCCGCCCTATCGGTAAGAAATGTAATCATATCGTTTAATGTTAATTTTTTGTTAGCGTGACTTGGTAACTTAGAGAGTGCACTTTTATGGTTCTCCCACTCCTTCTCGGTGGCTGAGTCCATCTTAGTAACTATAAGGAATATGATTAACGTATCCCATTGATCCGTGGGCTCATCTAGACCTTTAAGAGCGCGAATATTCTTTAGTACGTTATCTATCAATTTACGAATATGAGATGCAGATTCTTTGTGTAATGACTGTAATGAGAACAGAGCTTTAACATGGTTTTGAACGAGTAATCTATTATTATTAAATCTGTTCTCCAATAAACTCCAAGCTATCGCGTAATTTTCAGCGGTAAACTGCAACGATTTTATCATTTGACTAGCAGAACCAGTGAGCGCGGAACGTAAGTAATGAAATTTTTGAATATTATCTATAGTTTTAGAATTATGAATCAAGGAAATGTAGGTATCTCTAAACTCTAACCACTGTTCAAATGAACCGTCGAAGGAAGGCAATGTAATAGTGGGTAATTTAATACTAGACGTCTTATTACATACTTTAACATCGTTATCAATAATTTCTTGACTCTTTAGCATGCATTTCGCTTTAGATGTGAAATCGTAAAATAAATTTTCAAAAGTTTCTCGCTCAATTAATTGTTTTTCACTTTCTAATTCAGAATCCTGTAGGTGAAATTCTATGTCATCTTGAATGCCTGAGAATTGTTCTAACAGTGAAACAGCATTCTTACATCGATCTTCTAGAGCAATCTTATGAGATTCAGTTAATTCTAAGTTTTGTAAAGATTCTACATATTTAACGAATCCAGTAAACTTTCCTTTAACTACACCCCGTTTCCTAACCAAATCTTTATAATCGTCTATTGGCATTTTGGGAGACTGCAAGAAACAAAAGAAAAGTACTTACAGTTTTTAACCCGGTCGAGCTTGAAAATCACGCTGCACAAAATGGCGGCAAGTAGGTACTTCAAGACGCGGTCTCGCGACGACGCGCCGCGCCTCCGTTACTAGAAATTTAAACACGATATTAGCTCAAATGATGCTAAGGGAAGGGTTTGGAAAGGAACGTTGAATGGCCTGACCGTTTTCTTCGTATGCAGGTTGCCGGCTTCTTCCACGTGTTCTTCTTGAAGCCGCTCCGATCCGGCTCGAAGGACCAATTTATGTTGTGTGTGAGGATCAGGTCACTCTTCAATGAATTTTTTCTTTATTAGGCTTCTTATAAAAATACTTTATTATGATGGATACAGTACATTCAGAAAAATATTATGTAAGGCGAATAATATGTTACGGTGGTGTACCGACTACCACCGCAGTTGCTGATTGAAGGATGTCAAAAAGAAGTGATCGATAGGAGTGAATAATTGAAGTTCCTCGGCGACCAATCAGAGCTCGCTGCTCGCTGCACGCCGGTCTCGTTCGCCGCTCACAATCATTCGCCGCGTCTCCGTCCGCCGGACGATAGAGGGTGTCTCGTATCTTAATCCTTTTCCACTAGATGGCGTTAGCAGTAGCGTTAACAGACAGGAGTATCCACTAAAGCTGCTACTTTACGCGGACTCGGCCTAACCTGACCGTGAGATATGACACGACCAAGATATTCTACCTGATTAGTAAGAAAGGAACATTTTCGGAGGTTAATCGAAAAACCAGCATCTGTAAGAGTTTTTAGGACTTCGCGAAAAAGGCTTATCCCTTCGCTAATGGTCTCGCTTATTAAAAGAACGTCATCGACGTAGACTAGAACGTTGCCGGTTTTTATTAACCTCCGAAGAGTGCCATTGATTATCCTTTGGTAAACAGTCGGAGAATTACACAATCCGAAAGGCATTTTCAGGTACTCATAGTGACCTTCTGGGGTCACAAAGCCAGTTTTGTGAATAGACCTTTTATTGATGGGGATCTGATGAAAACCAGACGCCATGTCTAAACACGAGAAGAATTTAGCAGACCCTAAACGATCAATGTGATCTTCTATGAGAGGTAATGGGTATCGATCTTTAACAGTAATTCGATTTAGAGCTCGGAAGTCTACGCATAACCTATTTGAACCGTCTTTCTTCTTAACTAATAATATTGGGCTGGCGTATTCAGACTCCGACTCCCTGACTATACCCTTTTCTAACAAATCTTTAATGATTTCCCTTACTATTATTTTTTCTTGGTATGATAAGCGGTACGGGTGATATACTACCGGCGCGTCACTAGTAAGGTTTATGTGCATTTCGCCTGTCTTAACTGTAGTAGTAGCCGTGCCAGATATTAAAAAATCCGAAAAATCGTTAATAACTGACATAAGAGCAATTTTGTCGTCACCATAGAAATCTAAATAACAAGGTAATAGAAGTGCCAACGCCGCGTGACCTTGTCGCCACACTGGTGTCTTGGACGACACCAGCGCGCGAACTTACGCTCAGTCGCTCGCGGAACGTCGTCACAGCAAGAACCACTAAAAATGGTGTTTTGCGGTGTTTCTCAGGCTGGAAATTCATCTGCATCGTGTAATAACATAAATTAATAGATAACATTTTATCGGTAAGTAAATTATTGCAGTAATATTGATGATACTGCAAAATTAAATTTCAAAACATAACCTTCATTATAAACCATATTTATATCGCACCATCCTGCAACAATTGCATTCTTTACTAATCATTGCCTCTGCAGTAAGAGACTTACAGAAATGCACCGTTGTAAAAAGAGAAATGTATAACGAAAAATAATATTTATCAATGCGATCGTATTTGTAGTGGCACGGCCGCACAAAACTGTCGGAAATAGTGATGTGGTTAAGTGCGGACAAATTATCCAAAATGAACATTGTATACGAAAAGTAACAATTTTAATAGTCGTTTGTTTTTGTGAACATATTATTGAATATATTTTTATTTCAGAATCTCGCAGGATGCAAATAAATACAAAAGACAAGTGGATGACTACCACGGGTAAACGAAATTGGTACCCTACAACTTAGGCCGAATATACACTATGAAATTAGTTGCATGCTTGATAACTTGCCGCCCGCCGCCGCCCGCGCCCCTCTCCATTTTTACGGCTCGGACCGCGCTCGCAACTGAATGTTTCAAAAATTACGCCATGCGCTATAGCATAGCATTGAATAAAAATTACAATTTAAATTTATCCAAATCTCATAAATACCTATTTTTTATTATGAACGTTTACTAGTCATTCGATACATGAACTGGGCTGCTTTTGTAAGACGACTAAAAAGTCACCGTATAAACCAAACCTACCTAGGTACCAAGTATTTCCTAATAATATTTTTTTTGTCAACCGACAATTAGCGAATTTTTTTTTGTAAGTAGTTACATATTATAATGTAATCCATAGAAGAATACAACAAAAAACATTATCACTCATAATTTCGTCTTTCATTATATTTCGGATCCGTAGTCAATCCCTAGTGTAGTTTACGTAATCACTACAACTAATGCAAAAAAATGCAATGACTGTGTGAGTTAGTGAATCCATACAACGACAAAGTCAACCTTATTGCATTAGACGTACGGCCTAGTGTTGTTTGCTTGGTCTTCTCGATGTTAATGTTTGCGTGATTGCGTAGTAATTAGCTGTGAATGTGTTGAAGCCCCGCCCACCGGCGACATGCGTTTCGATAGATCGCCGCGGTGTATGCCATTTCTATTACCTTGTTATTTAGATTTCTATGGTCGTCACCCTGAAGGGGCGTGCTTACGTCACTAGATATATCTCTCTGGATCGCATAACCATTAGCAAAATTGTTAGAGGAATGTGTCAGATACTGCCTGTCCTTGGTTCGGAAGTAAATAATGCCGTCTCTATTTAATACGTCTGTGCCTATTATAATCGGGGTGTTCATACAGGAAGCAGGTACAACCACTAAATCAACTTCAAGGGAAATATTCTCAAATTCAATAGTTAGCGTAACGAATTCTCTAGAAATGATTTCTGTGTCACTGACACCTTTTATGACGCACTGTGTGATTTTGCGGGGACAAGAAAATAACTTGACTACGTCAGAAGAAATCAAGGAGATATTAATCGCACCACTGTCTATCAAAACATCCACTGGGGTACCTTGAACCACAGCTGCGGCTACGTCACTATTACCGGAACTATTCGAAATTTCTTTACATAGATTCACAGTTTTATTTTGATTTTTGTTGTGAGCTTCCACTCGTCGTTTAGTAAAACACTCATTCTCGCTATGACCTGTCTTTTTACAAAAGGTGCAAGACTTTGTAGTATGATCCGAGGTTTTGGAGGGGCCTTCAGACGCTTTAGGCTTCTTGTGGCATTCGTAGCTTCTATGTCCAGCCCGACCGCACACGTAGCATTTTAAAGTAGGTGGATTAGCGTTTCGCTTTTTAGTAGAATGAGGGGGTAGACGAGTATCAGGCTTTGTGCGGGCCGGCTTGACATAAATTGCCAAAAATGAAACTAAATCCTCTTCGGTAAGGTTGGCGTTAGCGGCCGCTGCACGCACTTGCGGGTCGGTTATGCCACGTATAACAATTTGAACCATAAGTTCGCTACTCAATCCTTTAACGACACGCAAGCGCAGCAGCGATCGTCGAGCGTACTCCGCGTACGTTGAATATTTGTCAGACGTGTCGTTCATCACATCAAACAAAATGTTCGCGAAATCTAACTTACGGGGACACAAAGGCGTAAATTGCAATCTAAAATTTGTCCAAGACCGGTCATTAGTCACCGGTCATTAAGCCAGTCATTAAGCCAGGTCTTGGCATCACCTTTTAAGCAATTCGAAACTCGCGAAAGACATTCAGAATCTCCCAACCGTTCGTCACTTTAGCACGTTCCACCTCTTCACTAGAGATGGGTCAAACCGTAATTTTTTCAAATCGGTTAAACCGAATCATAATTTTGCTCAAACCGAATTACAAACCGATTCAACCAAACCGAATCATCCAGTACTGTATGACATTATTCATTCGTTCATGAACCCCGTTATAAGTTATAAACCGTATTACGATACGGTAATTCGGGTAGGAGTACCCGAATTAAAATCGTAATAAATAATAGGGATGAGAAAAAATATCGATGACTGAAAAACAGTGTATTAGGCGTTTATTTATTATTAATCATATGAGTATTTATAAATAAGATATGAGAAAGAAACCAACTTCTCTTAAGTACCTATTATACATATAGTAAAAGTATTTAGAACAAAATCAGATGACTTTCCGTAAAATTGTAATCAAGTAGTTTATTCTTAAAATTATGTTTGAAGATATCACGTCATCAGAAAAAATAATGAGCTGCAGTAAATAAAAAATTTAATCATACAGGTATTCAGACTAAAAATGTGTTAAAAATTACAATATTTTTATTGCAATATAAAATAATTTAGTCAAGTAAACTTAGAAAATAAACTTGTCTTCAAAAAGTTAAAAATCAGCCTTATAACTTGAATTATCAAATACGTATACCTATTATTATATTCAAGTAACTATCCACATACAACTATGAAAAAATTAACAGTCTATAAATCAGTCTTCCATTTTGTAGTTAGGATATCGCTAAATACACGTTGTGTTTATCGTGTAAACATAATTACTATTAAAATCAATAAAAAGCAACTAAACAAACCTCTTAGTAAAAACAAAATAAATATAAGTACAAACAAAAGCAAACTACTTGCTAAAATTAAAAGTGTGAACAAAAACAAATTTCTTAGTATAACAAAATTAAATATAAGTTTAAACAAACATAAACGTTTTCTTCTTTTAAAAATAATCTAAAAAGTAATCGTGTATATAATGTAATAATAAAAATAAATATTTATAACAATGGATTGGAACGTTTTAATAGTTATAGCTATTAAGGAATAATATTTGGTCAATCTTCTTTGGAGCTAACCTGTTTCTCCGTTCATTACACAAAAGGCCTGCTTTTGAAAACAATCTTTCTGAAGGTACCGATGTGGCAGGTATGCACAAATATTTTAGTGCCATTTTATGCAAGAACGGAAACAAAGTTTTATTTTCGTCCCAATATTTTATTGGATCCCTTTTTCGGTCCAAATATGGTAAGTCGATAAACTGTTTTACCATACTTGCTGCAGAAGTAAATGGTGTCATTTGATGAGAGGATTCTGTTATTTTTTTGTCTATGGGGCCCCAAATTTCATCAGTTTCGTCATCACAATCATTTATGGTATTGTCACTTGCGGCTGTAGAAATAACTGGTCCATCAGTTGTGCATATAGAAATAATTTCCTTCAATTCGTCTATCAACCACATCTGTGCATTGGTTGCATTGGTTTCAGTGGAGAAACCTTTTTTCTTGAACCTTGGATCTAAGATTGTTGCTTTGGCTGCCGTCCTGTTGAGTTCGTACACACCGAGACGTTTTTCGACCACATCCATTATTTTTTTTTTCAAAAACGTTCCGGTTTCCGTTTTTACATTTTTTTTGGAGATCGCGGTGCGTAATCCTAACACCAAAGGTTTTACTGATGATAATGTCGGATACGCTTCTCCTGATAAAATAGAAGTAATTTTTTCAAAGGGCTGTAGCAACAAAACAGCGTCTTCCACCAAAAGCCATTCATTAAAGTTTAAATTGTTTGGAGGCGAGTCTAGCAGTGGTATAGTAGCGGATAGAGGTATTTTTAATTTTAAAAGCCGTTCCAGCATATAAAATGTACTGTTCCACCTTGTGCGAACGTCTTGTTTCAGTTTCAACATTTCTAAATTCATTTGTTTCTGCATATCTATTAGAGTGTAGCTTGATTTGGTGCTGTGCTTAAAATGGGTAACTATAGTCCGGCATTTATTTATTAAGTCGAAAAGAGGCTTGTTATGATCTTCTTCTGCGTCTCTATCTTTGATCTCAATGCAATCTTTTACTGAAAGGTTGATGGTATGAGCAACACAGTAATGATTCCTTTTGAATAAAAAATCATTAACCGCTTTTTTCATAGACGCGGCATTGTCCGTGACCACGGTAACAATTTTCGATTCAATTTGCCATTCATTGAAAATATGGCGTAGGGCGCTTGCAATATTCTCGGCAGTGTGCGTTTTATCAATTTCGGCAGTGGAAATTACAAGTGATCTTAAAATACTTGATTCAATGAAATGTGCGGTTACACTGATAAAACTTTTATTGCTATCAGAAGTCCAAATGTCGGAGGTAATAGCTATGTATTCGATGTGATGTAATTGTTTTTTGACTTGTCCAGAACAAATTGTATATTTTTCCTCTAGCATTTGCACTAAATTCTTACGACTAGGGATTACATAGGGGTTTAGGGTATGAGTAAATTTCCGGAACCCTTTATTTTCTACCAATTGGAAAGGCTGGTAGTCCATTATTACCATATTTAGCAAAGCATCATCTCCCGATTTTTGCTTTAACTTGGCAGGGACAGCCAATCTGGTTTGCCTTAGCCTCTTAGCTGGGGGCTCGTCGTTAGTTGGTACCGAAGCAGATATGGCTTGTGATTGTGAGTTTGCTACACTGGTAGAGGCGAGGGATGATGAGATAGGTTCTGAAGACGTCGAAGGAAAAATGTCAGATGTGATGTCAACATGCCTTTTTTTGATGTGTAACATCATTGTGCTAGTGTTTCCTGAATATTTGTAAGATAAGTTACACTTTTTACAAGTTACCTTCCCATCGATTGGTGAGTTGAAGACTTCCCAAACAATAGACGTTTTTTTCGGGGCCATTGTTCTAAAAAATAAAACATAAAAAAACATTATTATTTTATTTTAATAAATAAATTTACATACACAAATAATATATTAAATAGTAACAAATTACGCCATAATTAAATTACAAAACACGCCGCTTCTTAATCTATAAAGAGATTATTCCCTCATAAACAGTAAAAACTAGAAAGTACATACTTGCTTAAAATGTCATAAAATTATATCGTTAATATTCAAATTTATCGACATTGATAAGTAATATCGGTATTATATTAACTCATACTACACTACAAACCATAGACAATATTAATTTAATTAAGTAATTAATATTAATTAAGTAATTAATTTTAATTTAATTAATATTGTCTTTGGAAATATTTATAAGAATAATATTGGAAAAAAATCAAAGAAACAATTAATTTAATTGTTTCTTTCTACAAGTACAACAATGAATTTGGTTATGTTTTTACAAAGACCATAGGTATTTACAAGAACAAATCTTAATAAATTTTAATTACTGCTGTAACAATAATTAAAATATTTAGTATATTTAACTATTTTTTCTATGTTTTAAAAGTGTTAAAACAAAATATGTAAACATTTCATTAGATATCATCAAACAACTAATATGGCGCTCGAGACTTGAATTGAGATCACTGTATTTATTATATTTAACAACTAATTAAGTTATTCTGTCTATCCAATCTAATTTGTAACCCCTAACTTTTGATGTAAAAAGTTTATCATCGTACATCGTATTTGCACACCAAAGTTTCTATAAAAACATTCAACCAATGTATAAGAATTTTCTTACCTTTTTATGATTTAAACACTCACTTGTTACTTTTAGTAGGTCAAGTATTTATATACTTAATATAATAAAATGTATTAAAACACGATGTTAATTAAAATATAATACGATAACAAACAAAATTAAATGCCTAATATAATACGGAATTAAAATTTGGCGCCACCATTTGACATGCAACTCGTCGCGTCGCGTCACCGGTCGGCGCGCGGTGTCAGCAACTTCATTCGGGATAACTCGGTTCCGTTCGTTATTCATTCGGGCGGAGCGTTCCGCCCGCATCAGCTTATTCGCATTGCATCGCATTCGATCTATTTCGTACTCGCTCGAACTGGACACGAGTTGACGCGATTGCGGTTTCAAACTGAAACCGGGTTGGATAGACTCTAGCTCGGTTTGATGCGAGTTGCCCTCAACCCGAATTGATTCGGTTTGGCAAACCGGGTTGTCACATCTCTACTCTTCACACCATACCTCGATATCATGAATCGACGGATCAAAGTTTGACACAAAATAGTTACGAGATTTATTTGTTATTACGGTACCTAATAGTTCGACTAATGTTTTTTCGACCGAGGGTATGTCGTTATTTTTTTGCGATATTTTATGCGAGGCTGGATGCGGCGGAGTTCGCGATGTACTTACAGAGCTTTCCTCTATAGCGTTAAGACGTGCGATTATCGAGCTCAAGGTTTGTTTTACTGAGCTGTCACAGTGGGAATCAGAGTCACGTGATTCGGAACGGGATCGTCTGCGATCATGATGCGAGGCACGAGTACTTTCACGATTATTACGTCGGGAGCGAATACGAGAACGAGAACGAGTACGGGAATGATAACGTTCGGGGGTGGTTTGTCGAGATGGAGCATGAGTTCGCTCAAAAGAATCTTGACGCTCATGCGATCGCTCCGACGAATGCCTATCTCTGCGACGACGCCCCTTTTTATCGTTTATTGATGGCTGATTGTTTTTTTTTTTTTTAAAAAGCTCAACGATATGTGGACACAGGTGTATCCCACTTCTGATTTTAGGAACCAGAAGTGGAGTGATTTAAAAAAAATAACAAACGAAATAACCTCTAATACAATTTACTCGAAATAATCACACTTTAAATAGCTTATACACGAACATTCACAATTTTAATATTAAGATAACTTTAAAAGAACAAAGAAACAATCAATAATTAGGAAACGAAAACAACAGAAAAACCGTTACACAAATTCAAACTAACTCACGTGCACCAACGATCCTTCCACACGAACGTCAACTGGCAAAATGGCCTCCAGCCGCCGTTCGTTCGCTTTTATAGAGATCGCTAGTGACGTAATTACAACCAGTGGGGTAGAAAAAAAAATAAAAATAATCGATTCTAATAGTATATACTTTTTGATTAATTAGATAAGTTGCAATAAATACAAAAATATTAAGAAGATGTAGGCATTAAATTAATTAATTGGTGTTACAGAATGGAAATGAAACAAGTACAGTAAAAACCGTTTAGCGGCCGCTTTCTATATTCGATCTCAATCCCTATTTTACGGATCGAGATTGATATTTGAATCACTTTCCTAGTTTTAGTGTTTCTATAACCGATCCATGGATCATTATCTCGATCCTTTTCTTCAATCTATCTTTGGGAGGGCGGATCGAGATTATGCGTTTTCTATAACCGATCTTTGGTTTTGACAAATCTATTTTTTGACGTTTTTGATGTATAATTGCGATCCCCAAATTTAGACCGATTGCACGTATTAACTTTACGGCAAGTTTGACTGATGCAGAGTTTACCTTCAGATTCAGTATTAATAAAACTGCAGTTGAATCTGTTCTGGCTGAAATTATGCCGGTCATCAAAGTAAAATCAAGACGGTAAATTTGTTTGCTAACTCAAATTGCTTCAAAATAAATAAACCTCAAAGAACAAATATCTAACTATATAACATTTTCAGGAATAATGGTATACCACCATTGCATCAACTGTTCGTAAACATCGTAAAACAATCGATCAATCAATCGTAAACATTGAAAATATTGACAAGCATCTGAGCAGATGCTTGCCAATATTTTTTATACAAACTACAAACTAAATATATATATATACATATATACAAATCACTCACTTCCCTCCGCGCGTCGGTACGGTGCAGTGGGGGTCTAATGCGCTGCTCGGTTAAATTACGTTTACGGTGTTCTGTGTTCGAATCCCGGCTCGTGAATTGTTCCCAGTTGTGTGGTATAGTGTTCCTCGTGTACGGTTTGTAATACATTGTGATTTAAATTTAAATTTGTGCTTAATTATTCGACATAATCATCCGGTAAGTCATTTCATTTTATTTCTTTAGTTGAGGGTAGCGTAATATATTTCTGCGGCCGGTGTTAATACTCGTTAACGATCTTATTAATACTTTATTTTTGTACTATCATCTGTAATTAACTCGCTTTCTTTATCAAGTGTAAGTAATGTCGGTATATTTAAACGATGACCCGCCGGATCGCGGCGGGAATGCTTTTGGTAGAAGCCATATGACCTCAAGGTCACCACCTTCCGTGACGTCTAAAAGACTATTCTGTGAAATATCACCATCGAGCGTTTCACCCGATATGTCCAAACGTGTACAACGGTCGGAATCTCATGAGGACCATGAGTCGAGTTTAGACACCTCCAACGCCAACTACTGCGATCTCGTATCCGAAGCGTCAACTTATCTCTCCAAAATCAATGACCTCGTAAACGATCAGGGCTCGCGCATAAATATCGCGAATAAGTCGGCCATTATGGACATGACTCAGCGCATAACGGCTATAGTTTCCTTGTTAGCCATTAAATCGTCCTGCAATGAGACAAAATTAGTTAATACGCAACGCGAATTAGATCTTCTTAAAACCAATCCGGCTTCTGAGTCCCGCGTTAAACAAACGAAGTCATACGCCGACAAACTTAAACTTCGCTTGCCGCAAGCCGTCCCACCGGTGCAGTCGCGCGCTCCGCTGCCTTGTGTAGTTGCGTACCCGACGGAGGAGCGTAGTGCAGATTACGTGACGTCATCAGCTACAAAGCAGGCGCTTATGACCGCGATCAAACCGAGTGACGACGGTTTTCAAATAGTCGGTGTTAAGAAAGTTAAAAAATCGGGCGTTATACTACGCGTCGCCAATGAAAGTCAAATTAAAAAACTTAAATCAGTCGAGGCGATTAAGTCCGCTGGCTTACGGTTGGAAAAGCCAAAGGGCCGTCAACCGCGTATATTAGTCAAGGATGTCCCCGCCTCTATGGAGGACAAAACTTTTTTGACAGCTTTGTACCGTCAAAACATTAAGGACGAACTAAAGGTAACCGAAGACGATTTTATTAAAAATACTCGCGTAATTCGTCGGCGTATGGTTAATCACGGCCGTAAATGGATAGGCATAGAAATTGATTCCGCGATACGTCAACATCTTGTAGCCACCAAGGAGAAATTGTTTATAGACTGGGCTCCTTGTCGTTTTGTAGACGATTTAGAATTGGTGCGTTGCAATCAATGTCAAGAATACGGGCACGTCAGGAAGTATTGCACACATAAAACTCCCACCTGCGCCAACTGTGCTGGAGCGCATGAGACGACGGACTGCCTTGAGAAGGATAAGCCTGAGTTTAAACCTGTTTGTGTAGCGTGCAAACGTTACAAGAAACCGTGTGACCATCGTACCGGGTCTCAGGATTGTCCGACTTATAAGATCAAACTTGAACAGCTGGTTCTAAGCACCAATTATTAATAAAGAAATGGATAGTCTTATAATAGGGCAGTTGAATCTCCATAACGATAGGGTTGCGACGTCGGAACTAGAACAACTTATACTAGACCATAAACTAAATGTTGTCTTAATACAAGAACAATACCAAAATGCTAGTTTGCGTAATAAAGTCGTGCAACTGGATAGCAAGGCACGAGCCGGAATCTACGTTTCGCGTACAAGTAACCTCACGGTGACTTCGATGCAAAATCTAATGACGTCACACTGTGCCGTAGCGGAGGTCTCAACTGCATCTTTTAAAATCTACGTTGTGAGCTGTTATTTTCAATACTCTGACCCTGTTGCTCCTCACATACACCATCTTCGCCATGTCTTGCGGTCGCTTGCCGGCTGTAAGATTATTATAGGCGCAGACGTTAATGCGTCATCATCGTTATGGTATGGCAAAGTTAGGGCTACCGATACTGATCGACGATGTGCCGTCGAGGATTTCATCGCTGAAATGAATTTATCAATTCACAACACCCCTGATGCACCACCTACTTTTTGCAGCCAAATGGGCGAATCTTCTATTGACGTCACACTTTCAAGTGCAGACGTCCGCTTAGACAAATGGCGTGTCCTTCCAGATGCGTCCTGTAGTGACCATCGCCTGATTGTGTACGAATTTGCGTCAGGAGTGGCGCGAGGTTCTCATTGTAATTACGTCAAGGGCGACTATAGGTACAAAACAAAGAATGCTGATTGGGACTTCTTTCGAACATGTTTTGAATGTCATGCCAGAGACTTCACCCGTGACGGCCTGTCAGCTGAAGAGAGTGCTGAGATTTTATCAGCTACTTTCACTTACTGTGCTGATGTAGCCATTGGTCGCGGATCTATGACCAATATACACAGATGTGACTGGTGGAGCGGCTACCTCACTGAACAACGTAAACTGTACCGTAGGTCGCGTAAAAAACTTAATGTTCTTAAGAAACGTCAAATAACGGGAGACGTGTTTATTGCTGCTTTGAGTTCCTTTCGAATCGCGCGGTCGCGTTATAGAGCTGCCATTGAAAAATCAAAGGGAAACTTATTACGTAAAGTAGTCGAGAAACTGGACAAGGAGGGCCCGTGGTCTCCTTTATACCACGAGTTCAAGGCCAACAGACCATTAAATCTGGCATTTGTACATAACATCAAAATTAATAATATGCACACCGCTGGGATCGAGGAGACCACAGAGGCACTTCTAAACGCACTTATACCGGATGACCACCAAAACACCGACGATGACTATCACCAGCAAATAAGAGCATTCGCTGCCGATGTTCCTGCGACTCCAATGTCAGACCTTCCATCTGCTGCCGAGTTTGTCGCTGTTGTTAGATCACTGTCTCTTAATAAAGCCTCTGGGGAAGACAAAATCTCTAACAGGATGATAAAGGAGGCATGCAAGGTATCGGGAGATTGTATCTTAACGGTATTCAACAAATGTATTGCTGAAGGCGTTTTTCCTTGTATATGGCGTCAGGGCTTTATTAGAATTATTCCAAAAAGTGGCGATAAGGCGCCAGACGACCCCAAATCTTATCGACCCATTACCCTGCTACCATCATTGGGTAAATTGCTGGAGCGCCTTATTGTCCCACGATTACTGCCGGACGGACCAAGATTCCACAAAAATCAATTCGGATTTACAATAGGGAAATCAACTGTAGACGCGGCAATCTCGGTTAGGAGACTGGTGCATTTGTCAGACGAGAACTACGTCTTGGGTATTTTCCTAGATATCTCCGGTGCCTTCGACAACGCATGGTGGCCAATGATACTGCTTAAATTAAAATCACGCGGCTGCTGCGGTAACATCTACCGACTCATTTACTCCTACTTTTTACATGGATCAGCCAAACTTAAACTTGGTCATCATTCTGTGTCGAAGGCATTGACCTTGGGATGTCCTCAGGGGTCGGTGTTAGGCCCTTACCTATGGAATTTAGGGTTCGATGATTTTCTCGCGATTCCTTTACCTCGCGGCTGCTCACTTACGGGTTACGCAGATGACGGACTTCTGCTCATTAAATCAAATACTCGCGCCGGGCTCGAAAATTTAGCCGATACAAGTTTGAGTTTAATATCTAATTGGGGTAAACGAAACCGTCTGACTTTTGCACAACACAAAACGTTTCAATTACTTCTCAAAGGCAATCTAAAATCGTCGCCTAGTATTAAATTTAACGGAATAACAGTTAAAAAAAGAAATAACCTTTGTTATCTCGGTCTTGTTTTAGAGAGAAACTTTACATTTATTGAGCACATAAAATCCATCGGAGATAAAGCAAAAAATAACTTTTATGCCTTGACAAGGATTTCCACGTCAACTTGGGGACTTCCATTCAACACCTTGAAGATCATATACGGAGCAACATACCTGGGATGTATTTGTTACGGGTCGCCGGTTTGGGCCGATAGGGCCACAATAGGCGCTGCAAGACGTAAACTACTTCAAAGCCAACGGTTGGCGTTGATATTCTTGTGTAAGGCCTATCGGACTGTAAGTACTGAAGCCCTGCCCGTCTTAGCAGGTGTTTTACCGGTTGATCTCGAAATACAACGTCGCGCGGCTATGTATTATTCCACTAGAGAATTTTTGAAAAACGACTTCCTGTTTTATCGTGACCGTAGAAAGATCGACAGATTATTTAAACCGCTAACAGACGTCTCCGAAGAACTGATGGTGGAATGGCAGGTTAGATGGGAAACGTCTATTAAGGGCCGTCACCTCTACCAATTTTTTCCGTCCGTTCATGAGCGGCTGGAGAGGACTTGGATAGTGATTGATCATTGTGTAACCCAGTTCCTTACAGGTCATGGTAACTTTAAAAGCAAATTATTTTCATTTAAACTTGTCGTTTCCCCATTATGTCAGTGTTCAACGGCAAACAGTGAATATGAGCAAACTGCACATCATATTCTGTGGGAGTGTGGTCTATGGCAAGACGAACGTAACATCTTATTAAATAGTTTGCAGCCGACATCCGGTGTTGTCTACTATGAGGACCTTGTTGCAACCAGAGCAAATTTCCGTGCTTTCAGACGTTTCTGCCATACCTATTATTGGAATCAAAATAACAGCTCCTAAATTATAGGACCCATTAAACTGTAAATTTATATCCGTGGTGCCTGATAACTGAGCCTAACTCAGTTGTCAATCTCTTTTCTTTGCTAAAACTAGCTATTTCTTCTTTTGTCTCCCGCTTGCTATGGAGGGAAGTGGAACATTTTTTCCTACTCCTCCTCTTTACTATTTCTGATTAATTTCGTTGCGGGTTCCAAGGCAGTTAATTGTTCCCCCTGGGACACACCGAACTTAAGTGTTTCGGTGGTTTTCGTTGGTTTCATTGTAGATCCTGGCTTACAGGAGTTGCAATGACGGGCATGTGTGGCGGGCTAGTCCCAATAAGAAAAAATATATACAAATCAAAAGTATTTGGTCACCTTGTCTATATATCAGATGGCGACTGTACCAACTGACTGAACTGAATGATTGATTATTTCAGGAAATAAAATATACAGGGTTCGGCACTCGAAGTGTAACCAATTAAAAAGGTCATAAATTCTGTTTGGAAAATAACTTTCACTTAATTCAAAGTATAAAATGTGTAAAAATAATACAAAATTCAGAAACAATTTACTTTTGCTCGATATGACCACCTTTTGCCTTGACTATGGCCTTGAGACGGTCCAAAAACGAATCGCAAGCTGCCCGAATGTGACTTGCAGGTATTTTGGCCCATTCGCGAACAATGACTTTTTTCAACGCCTCAAGACTGCAGTATCTTTTAGTTCGGACCTTGCTCTCTAAAATGGCCCAAAGAGAATAATCCATCGGATTCGCGTCTGGTGAATTCAAGAGCCATTGTGTGAACGTTATGAAGTTCGGAACGTTGTTTTTCAGCCATTCTTGGTTCACTCGAGCTTTATGAGACGGTGCCGAGTCCTGTGGAAACGTCCATTGTCTGTAACCGAAATGTTTGTCTGCCCACGGCTTCAAAGCACCCTCCAGAATATTTTCCCGATAATATTGCGCATTTACCTTGACGCCAGGATCGATGAAAACGATTGGAGAGCGCCCATCTGCGGTTACAGCGGCCCAAACCATTACCTGTGGCGGTTGCTGCCTCCTGGTGGCCAATCGATGACTCAAATTCTCGTATAAACGGTCGGTCAAGTAAACCCTATCGTTTTGAGAGTTTACGAATTGATCAACTGTAAAAAATTTCTCGTCAGAAAACACAATGTTCGGAAATTGACCACGTTCGGCCAAGCGAAGCAACTCCTTCGCTCTCTCAAGTCTGACTTGTTGCTGCTTCGGTGTGAGATCTCGCACCTTTTGGATCTTATATGGCTTGACCTTGAGATCATTTTTCAGTATGCGGCGGATGCTACGGTCAGATATTTTCAGTTCTTTCGCCATTTGATTGGCACTTCGTCGGGGATTTCGCTCAAGTCGCTTCTTCACTTTCTGAACCATCTCACGTGCCGTTGCAGTATTTTGATGACCACCTCCATGACGTTTTGCGATGCTACCAGTATCATTGTAACGAGTTATGGTGCGATAAACGAAAACTTTATTCACTTTAAGGTGTTTAAGCTCTCGAACAATCGCTGGTTGTGATTTTCCAGCTAAATACAATGCAATCACACTATTACGTTTGAAATCCATTACTGATTTCTTTTTTCGTGTTCACTCTCGGCAAAATGCTTTCGCGCGCTTTAAAACAATACTCTGAACTGTCACTCAGGTAACTTACAGACAGCTAATGCGCATGCGTCAGCTGCGCGAGCGGTCTGAAGTTGGTTACACTTCGAGTGCCGGACCCTGTATATATTGTTTAGTTTGTTACAGATAAAGTTGTTTGTTGCTCTATAAAGCATTACAGAGCAACAAACAATTTTTCACAGAAATATTATGTATTAGTAGGTTATACATAGTACGATATTACCACTAGTTCTAAAATTCCTTTTTTCTTTCGGTACAATTGGAGTATTACTATTGCCCAGCATCAATATCTCTTCTATCTATAAGACCGCCTTTTGTACTCATCATATTTGTTTGGTGTACAATAAAGATTATTTTATTTATCTATCTAAGAGTACAACAGTTTACTTAGTTTGAGAGTAGATGGAGTGTGTGTAAGTTGTGGATTATTTGTTTATATTTACCTTGATCCGTTCCATCCGTATTAAAGTACTGCGCTTTCGTGAGTTCTTTTTCAAGTTTTCCCACTTAAGACGCAGTTGTTGTGGTGTAAGGCGATAGGTGCCCATATTCGCGTTGAACACCGCAGATATTCGTGTCCCTTCTTCCACCTTTATTTTATTACTCGTGGCGTTGGTCTTTTTATTATTTATTATGTTGCTCTCTTCAATTTTGGAAAGCAGCTCTTTCGTCTCTTCCTTTGTAAGGGGTTTGGTTTTACTTTATGAAGAACTAAAATAAAGCTTAGAAAGTTTTGAACGACACGCGACGGCGCTAAGTCTTGCGGCCGCACGCATTTATCATTTACAGCAAAAAAAGAATACAACTGCGGAGGTAACTGTTTATTGTACGATTCGAGTCATAATTATTTACACTTTCTGGCTCCATTTTCTTCTTTCCAAGAAACAGACAATAAACAAACTTCAAAACTTGATATTTTAAAATAAAATTATTAATTCTCCTTTTCGATTGACTTACGTTCCGTTCCTCTTTTATAAACGATTTTTTTTTTCTAACTGTGAAGTATAGTTACGGTAATTTACTTGACTTTACCCGCGACTTTGTCTGCGTGATTTTCAAGATGTGAAAAACTATGAAGTTTAATAATAACGACCATCACAAAAATGTAACGCAATATTGAAAAACATACATCATGAAATAAAGAAATACATTATTATGTAATCTTTTTTTTATGTTTTAAGCTTGCCTTGCTTATTTGGTGGGTTATGATATTCGAGCACGTCTGTACTTTGGCCTGCCCTACACCAATTATTATTGTTCTGTAACCAAAGAGGTAACCTTACCTAACCGGACCCATATTACTATGAATACATAGACTAGGTAACCGGAACCATATTACTGAGGACCCGGTGTCTATTCGTCTGTCGGTCACCTGGCTGTATCTCAGTAACAGTGATAGCCAGACAGTTGTAATTTTCACGCACGATGTTTTCTGACGATATAAAGAAGACGCCAAATAATTTTTGTGGAACTGGTGAAGTGTTTAACTGTGGATTTTTATATAGTGTCATAAGATATAAGGTTTTGCAAAATTGCGCCCAGATATGGGTAACATAATGGAATATGGATAAACGGTTGCCTGAAAGACGTTATCTTTGGTTGTCCTCCTAATATTAAAACTGGTCTTCCTAACAAACATTTGGAATATTACAAAATAAAAAAGTTGGTAAACGTGTTATCTTGGCACCCTGGTGTTTGAGTATGATTTGCCTGTAAATAGATGATAAATAAATGCAGACGAAGTGGCATTTATCCCTGTCTTAAACCAAAAACTCGTATACGGTTGAAGACGGCCTCCATGTCTTCCAGGTGCTTCTGGAAAGGCCCTTCAGACAGGAATAGCAGATCATCTAAATAGACTAATAAAGTGAAATCCTTCAGAATACTTCCAGACCTAAAGCGATCCATCAGTCTCTGGAAGGTGGCGGGAGCGTTCTTTAGGCCAAACGGCATGCGGATAAAGCGATACGTACCGAAAGGTGACACAAAAGCTGTTTTGTCTCTATCCCTCGGAGAGACGCTCACTTGTCAGTATCCTGACCGAAGGTCGATTGTACTCCTGTACCCTTCACGCTTGGTAGCATGCAGAAGATCCTCGATTACCGGCAATGGGTAAGAGTCACTTTTGGTGACAGCGTTGAGTCGACGATAGTCAACACAGAACCTATATGTACCGTCCTTCTTAGGAACGAGAAGAGCCGGCGCAGTCCATGCCGACTCACATTCTTCAATTATTCCATCAGTCAACATCTTGTTGATCTCCGCCTCCATGACGGCCTTCTTCGCAGGCGTGAGGCGGTATGGCGGCACCGCAATCGGTGCGTGGTCTCCCCTATTAATATGATGTTCGGCGAAGGCAGTTGCCTCTCCTCCTAGACGGAAGACGTCTTCACGCTTTTGAAGCAAATCCAAAACCTGCTGGCGCTGATCGCCATTAAGCATTAACCCTTAATAACCTAGAGTTTCAATTTTGATACCAATCTTTTAAACCGAATGTTCACATTACTATTCGTTTTTTTATAGGTTGGCTGCACGTATTTTACTGTTGCCTAATATTCTTTCCAACGAAATTAAAAAAAAAATCTAAATTTCATTATTGTGTCATTTTATCTATGACATATTACTTGCGCGGCAAAGTGTACAAGTAAACAAATTTTACTAAAAGTTTTGTTGAATACAAATTTGATATATTTTCTTTTTCTGAAGAATATAAATACTTTTGAGGTAAGTGAATATATTATTTTCGCTATGATATAATTATTTTTTGTGAGTGCATGGTTTACTTGAAGAAACTAGTGCTATTTTTGTGAGTATCAATTTTGATACTTCAGGCATTCCGCCCTATACAATTACAATATATAAATACTACCTACTAATTCCTTAGCTATAAGAACTTTTGAACTTCCGTTTTATTATTTTTAAATTAAATTTAAATTTATTATTTTTCTGCATGGCTCGGTGTTGGGATTACTTTTATTTTTATTTTACAGGGTTTTGAAAATTTATATTCCCCTCTTGGCAAATATATTTTCAAAAATGCGACCAGAAGAGATTGAGAGCATATTGAAGCGGTTAGAAAATGGTGAAATTTCGGAAGACGATTCCACCGACAATGAAGATGACATAGACTAGAGTCTGACACGCAAAACATGAGCTAGACAATTTTTAGACATTCTTCATATGGCCACACCAAAATATATGTCAAATGTCAGTACATGAATTGTCATTTGCATAAAACGTGTTTACTTTTTTGCTGCGAAATTATTTTAAACCATTAAATATGAAGACTCCTATTAAGAGTGAGGCTAGAAAGCTAATATTCAATATGGTTAATAAATTTGATGTGAAAAATAAAGACAATGAAAAGATTTTCAATGAAAAAGAACAATGTTTGGTTACAATCTTGGAAGCCATTGGTAAGCACGACACGTTCATCTTGATCCTTTGCTTAATCCTATTAAATGTTCATATTTGCATGAAACATTTATCTCGTTATGTATGAAAATATATTCAATATTTTATATATTTTCGTATTTCTTCAGGAACCGAAAATATAGATGTTAACAAAATTGAAGAGTCTGTCAAAAATCTTAAAATTATACATAATTCAGAACGGATTGCGGCATCCAAGTACATGGAGGAAATATCAACAATAACAGGTAAATACTAACATTTTATAATAAATTTCTTAAATAAATTATAACTATCTACCTACCTTTATTGTTTTTATATATTTGTTGGCTTCATAATAACAAACGTCTCAAAGTCTGCGTTTAGTTCAAGATTCCTTGTTACTTTGTATGTGAATTTAAGACCAACCGAAATCATGCAATATCTCACTGTATCTTGTGTATCTACTTATTTAGAATTTCTTTGATTGTATGATTGATTTCGTTTACTAATTATATAGGTACAACTCTATATTTATTCAATTTGCTTTTTTTTTCAGGTGTAAGTCTTGCTACAATAAAGCGCATAAAAAAGAAGGTCAATTAAACAACAACATTTGGAGTACGCCTGGGAAAAAGCGACCCCATCCGAGTACTGTATCAAATCTAGACAACTTTGATATATGTGCAATTAGAAACAAAATCAATGAATTTTATACTGTAAAAAAACAAGTACCAACTATAAGAAACTTGCTTGCAGAGTTAAGAGATGCGATAGGATTTACAGGAAGTAGAGAGACTTTAAGAAGGATTTTGCATGACAATGGCTATGAATTCAATGAAAGATCATTACTCATAGAAAGACATGAGATTGTCGCTTGGCGGCACAGATTTTTAAGAAAAATAAACATATTGTTTACTTTGACGAAACTTATATACATCAAAATTACAAACCAAAAAAGTCTTGGCAAGGTCCGTCAACAAGTGGTCTTGTTGATAAAATATCAGCCGGTAAGAGACATATTATTGTCCATGCAGGGTCCAAGGAAGGGTTTGTGCCTAATGCTCTTTTGAGCTATAGCACCAAGTCCGTGATGGCAGATTACCATCACGATATGAACGCTGTCAATTTTAAAAAATGGTTGTGTGAAAAATTAATTCCCAATTTAGAAAAACCGAGCATTGTTGTGATGGATAATGCAAGTTATCACACATGTCAAATAAATAAAGCGCCTACCACACAAACCCGAAAAAGTGACATCCAAAACTGGCTTAGATCTCAAGGTGTGCCGTTTGAAGAGTATTTAAGTAAGGATGAGCTACTTTGTTTAGTAAAAAAACATAAACCAGATCCTATATATGAAGTGGATGAAGTTTTAAAACAGCATGGACATGAAGCGTTAAGGTTGCCGCCTTATCATTGTGACCTAAACGCCATAGAAATGATATGGAGTTTGGCAAAGAGACGGGTTGCAAGTAAAAATATCGGTGTCACACCTACGGTAATATGGAACAAATTATAAAAGATGCTTTTGAAAGTGTAACAGTTGCAGAATGGAATAATTGTATAGAACACGTCATAAAAATCGAAAATAATTACATTGAAAAAGATAAAATTCTTGAAACGGAACTGGAAAGTTTTATTATAAATGTAAAAGATGATAGTAGTGATAGTGACGAATCTCTTGAAGTAGATTTTTTAGATTCCGATTTTGATTACGAATCACAATAAATAATGTTATAATAACTACGTTTATTAATTTCTCCTCACAATTGCAGAATGCTTATACACAAAAATGACCCTCCTCATTCTGAGAAGAGGCCCTTGCCCTGCAGTGGGACAGTAATGGGTAGATATTATATACACGAAAATACTATGTTTAAAACGGTTGAGCCATTAAAAATCGTATGATATAAAACAACAATAATATTTGTCCATAGTAAAATTAATCCATGATGTAAAATCAAATATCAAAATGTATTTTTCTTACTATCTATACACAGTGATACCAGAGTTAGATTTTTTGAATTTGCCGCTTTTTTCCAGGCTCATGTTTCGTATGTCAGACTCTATTATTCGAGCCAAAGAGATCGTCTGATGGAGCTAGAAGATGAAGAGGATGTAGGTAATTTTCCCACTGACCCAAACTTGGATGAAGATCCGCCTGCAGCAAACGTAGATACCGACATGCAACATAATTTAGAGACTGTAGAACGAAGCCCAACTCCTACAATTAGCATGCAGAACAACCTGCAAACTGCACCTTTCAACTCTAGAAACTTAGTATGGAGAGTAAAGAATATCATAGTCCAAAATGCTTTCCAGTTTGCTGGAAACACTGAGTATTCACAAGAAATCATGAACTTAGACACTCCTTTTCAGTTTTTTTCTTATTTTTTCGGTGAAGAAATTTTGAGATTTCTAGTGGACGAGTCAAATAAATATGCCTTCCAAAAGAATCCCAACTTTACAGAACCTGTAACTGTCTTAGAATTACGTAAATTTATTGGAATTCTTATTTTTACTAGTGTATATCATTATCCTAGTGTCAGGTCGTACTGGTCAAACATTACAAAGTTCGAACCCATAGCACAAACAATGAATCGCAACAGATTTGATAAAATTAGACAAATTTTTCACATGAATGACGACTCTAAACATTTGCCCATTGATCATCCCCAGCACGACCGACTGCATAAAGTAAGACCAGTGATAGACCATTTGAACAAAAAATTTATTACTGTACCATTTGAGCATCGTCTATCACTAGACGAGCAAATGTGTGCCACTAAAATTAAACATTTTATGAAACAATACTTACCCAACAAGCCCCATAAGTGGGGATTCAAATTATACGTTGTATGCTCTCTGTCTGGGTATGCCTACAGTTTTGAGATTTACTCAGGAGCTAAAGACATAGACCGTTTACCAGGCGAACCAGACCTCGGAGCTGTATCGAATACAGTTATTCGATTGTTACGACCAGTACCAAAGCACGTCAATCATATAATTTATTTTGACAATTTTTATACGAATATTCCTCTGCTACATTACTTGACCAACGTAGGTATTTATTGTCTTGGAACAGTACAGAGAAACAGGCTTGGAAAGTCGTGCAAGTTGCCGGAGAAACGGGAAATTATGAAGTGTAACGTACCCAGAGGAACATATCACGAAAATGTGGCTTCTCACGAAAGCCAAGAATTTTCGGCCACAAGTTGGAAAGACAACAAACAAGTACTATTACTTTCCACGTATGTTGGCGCTGAACCAGCGGATACTATAACCCGCTACGAAAAAAAACTAAAGGCTAATATTCAAGTATCATGTCCTCGGGTCATAAAAGAATATAATGCACACATGGGCGGCGTTGATTTGATGGATAGCTTCATTGGTCGATATCGTATCCGCATAAAGTCGAGAAAGTGGACAATGAGGCTCTTCTACCACTTGTTAGACATGACTGTCATCAATGCTTGGGTACTATACAAAAAGGTAAACACAGTGAAAGGAACACTTCAGAAGAATATTATGAAGTTAGCAGATTTTAGAACTGAGCTTGCCGATACTTTATGTAGATATCAAAGTCACTCGAAAAATAAAAGGGGAAGACCCAGTACCAACAGTACCAACAGACAAGACACTACAGTACCTCCTAAAAGACCCCGGACAGGTATACAAGTACTACCCTCTACTGACGTGCGTTTCGATTGTATTGGTCATGAAAAAATATTTATGGATTCTAGAAATAAGTGTAAATTTAATAATTGTAGGAAACTTACCTCCTAGTTCTGTAAAAAGTGTAAAGTGTCGTTATGCGATAATAAAAACAATTATTGTTTCTCATTATTTCATGCATAGGTATATCTGATTTCTTTATGGCCTTAATGCCTGAAGTATCAAAATTGATACCTGTTTTTTTTTTCTAAATAAATATGTGAAATAAATATTGTGATTTTTTTAGCTATTTTTCCCTTCATCTAGACCCTCAAGCAAACACAGTAATATTAAAAAAAAAACACTTTCGTAAATCAGGCTACTAAGGGTTAAGCCTTCATCAGCCCTCAGCGAAAAAAAGGACAAATATATAGGATTGCCCTGTGTTACTGATTCATCCTCAAACTCAAGTGGGTAAGTCTGCGTGCAACCGGAGAAGTGCCATGAAGTCTTCGTCTTCACAAGGGAAACCGTCATAGATCACTCGTTACCTATTTGCAGTTGCCCTAACACAGGCATACAATGAAAAAAATGCATTGTCGAATGTTAAAAAAGAGACATACAAGAATTGATTGATAAGAACGTTATTCCAAAATCGTATTACGATGTTTATTATAAAGACATTCTAATGCTGTGGCCACATTAGCGGCCAACGTCCAATGCCCATTATCGCGGTAATTATCGCGATAATTTTTAACGCGCTAAAGTAGGTGGCTACACTTAATACGGCCAACGTGATTTGACGTTTGGCGATAAAACGGCGTAAAATTTACTTAATGGGCTGCAAAGCTCCGGATTTCAATTTCATTTTTTTTTTTTAATGGGTTCTATAGTAACCCATCAATCAGGCTTTCCTTCTTTTTTTTTCATTTCTTCAATAGTTGTTTCAAAAGGTACTAATTCCATCAGTCGACGCCAAGCATCACTTTGCGATCCTCGATTCTTGTAACTTTTCAGTTTTGGATCCCACAAACATGGTTCTGTTTGCAGAAGCGATAACTCAAGTGGCGGTACATCAAAGAGAATAACGCGAGAATTAATGCGATAAAGCGGTCACACTACGCCAGTCAGTGTGCGTCGGGAGCTCGACGGGATCGCACGTGTTTTGTGTTTGCAATACATACTATGGAGTGGAGTAACGAGAAAATAATTGCGTTTCTGGAGCTTCTGCAACCAGAACCATGTTTGTGGGGTCCAAAACTGAAGAGTTACAAGAATCGAGGATCGCAAAGTGATGCTTCTTGGCAACTAATTGGTTTGCTTTCGAAACGATGGACAATCTTCTACGAGGAGTATATAACGGTGGCCGCACATTCAACACGCAGGTAGGTTTCATATTAATCTGTCAACTTATTTTTTTTGGAATTAATGTATTTTTAGGGTTCAGTACTAAAATAATTACAATTAATGGTTAATTACGTCTTGCTTATCGAGATATTTTTATTTTCACGCATGGATGGATCAATAAAGTATTACCAACTAAGTCAGATATTAATTTGATTCCAATTTTAATACACAAAGTTTATACTATTTATAAATATTTACGTAATTATTGAAACTTCATAAATAGTTCAATTCTTTTTTATTGTAAAATCACATACCAATTAATAAGCCATTTTATTAGGAGTAGGTACTATACTGTCACACTGTTAGTACTGTCGTATACAATATTCTTTTATTTTCCTTTCAGACACACGACGACATTGAGAATCTAGAAAGAAGAGAGGAAAGAAATAATGGAAATCAGAATAGTCTTCATTTTTCTACTGGAACAGAAGAAGCTTCGCCAAATATACAAGAAGAAAATGAAACTCGTCCAAAAGAAAATAAATCTCAAAATTATAGTAAAAAAAGACAAGCGAGAGATGAGTTACCTCAAGAAATCAAAGCAGCGCGACGTCAAATGGATGAAGCTTTTGAATTCATGAAAGAGAATAAAGATGATTAATATTACATGTTCGGAAGACGGCTCGCAAGTAAACTAAAAAAAATAAGAAATCCAAACACGCGTGAGATATTAATGAATGATATTCACAATTTAGTCTTTCGTGCATGTATGGCAGATCGACTTGAGCAGCAGTCTGCAGTACCTCAGTTTTCTAAAGCCCGGTCTCCACACCATCAAGCATGCAGCTCATCACCAAATCATCAAACATACCAGTCGCCTCCAGGCCCCTCTGCATCCATGTCACCACACCATCAAGCATTCAGCCCATCACCAAATCATCAATCATACCAGTCGCCTCCAGGCCCCTCCACATCCATGTCACCACACCATCAAGAATTCAGCCCATCACCAAATCACCAAACGTACCAGTCGTACGTAATAACTTTTTAACGAAAAATATAAAATATATACAAAATAATATAGTAAAAATTGCAAAATGGGACCATTTAAGATTACTTTTAAGTGAAGATAAAGGGGATGATGAAATTAGTAATAGTAATAGTCAATAAATTAACTGAATATCATGTTGATTGCAATAAGATTCCAAAAATGAAAGTAAAGTAGGGGAGACCTAGGAGAGTTGTGACAGGTACGATTTCTCTGTACCTATAATAGTTAGCGAGCTGGCAACAACGCGGATTTGTCGCTTTAGCGACGCGCTACGTCATTCAGTACCCGCCGGCGGCGCACGAGAAGCGGTTGTGTAGTTACGACGTCGACGTGCGAAAAATTTCAAAAAGTAAGTTTTTCTTCAAAAATTTGATACAATTTATATCTTGTACTATTACATGTGCGTTGTTATGCTTTTTTTTTCTAAAGTTGTGCGGTTATTCAAGCCTCAAAACGTTGCATAAATCTTTCGTGTTTGCAACGTGTTTAAAAATACGAATTATTATTCCGACGAAGTCGTATTTTTGACAACATAGGAGAGTTGTGACAGCCTGTCACAACTCTCCCACGCCACTTATTTTTTTCTTTTGGGTTATTTTAACATTATTGCCTGTAGGTACAATGTCTGCATGTGCGCTTGTGCATTAGTAAATCAAGGTGAAAACTTTTAGGTATAATTCGCAATAAATGCTAGAACTAAAAAAACCTTTATTATTATTTTTTTAATGCGTGCTTGTGTTGTGGTATGTTGCATGCTGAATGACAACTTTTTGTTTCAGAATGCCTAATAAGTATGTACGGAAGACCGATAAAGGCACTGCTAGTGTCGAAATATACGACCTAGCCTTCGAAGAGGTTACTTTAAGAGGTTAAAGTCTAAGAGATGCAGCATCTTCTTACAATCTAAACTACATGTCTTTGTCAAGATATATTAAGAAGAAAGAGGCTTATCAAGCAACCCAGTAGGGGATGCTTCATCTATGGGCTATACCAGTCCAACAGTTTTTACAGAAGACGAAGAGAATATATTAAGCTAATATTTGCTTATATGTGCAGCATCTAATTATGGGTTAACAAGAAAAGAAACTCGAGTTATTGCATTTCAGTTAGCCAAAAAATATAATAAAAAAATTCCAAAGTCTTGGGAAGAAAATGAAAAGGCAGGAGAAGTGTGGCTCAGGCTATTTATGCAACGGCATCGTAATTTATCTTTAAGATTGCCTCAACCTCCTAGCATAGCCCGCGCTACAAGCTTTAATAAAACAAATGTGACCACTTTTTTTAATAATTACACAGATGTTTTAGGCAAATATAAACTTTACGCAAAAGACATTTGGAATGTCGACGAGACTGGGATAACTACCGTCCAAAAACCTGATAGAATAATTGCGCGACGCGGAGAAAAACAGGTCAGTGCCATGACATCAGCAGAAAGGGGAACATTGGTCACACTAGCTTTAGCTGGAAATGCAATTGGTAATTACATACCACCTATGTTCATTTTTCCACGTAAACGATTCCAAGAGCATTTTATACGGGACGGCCCGACCGGTTCAGTCGGTACAGCTAATGGGTCAGGGGGCTTACTCTTGATTTCAATTCCGATCGGTCGACATTGGAATTGTGACGTTTCGCACTCTTGAGTTCGATGCTAGCGCCACATTGGTTTGAAATTGCGTGTTCATTATGGGGAACTAATTGAAATCGGATTGGGCGCTAAACGGTACTCTTGAGTTTATTTTGACAGCTGCTTATTGCGCCAATATTACGGTGGGATTGATTGTTGATTGTGATTTTTCCAATTACTAAAGAGTAACTTTTAAGAAATTGTTTTGTGTTTTACGTGGTTTTCTTTCGATAAAAAGTGTTTAATATGGCACGATTAGCGGTAATGTACAGTGTTTCGTTAAATTCCCATAAAAAACAACTGAAACAAAGACGAGATGAGCGTCGGATGATGCGTTATACGGAGAAAGCGTTTTCGATGAATGAAAACGAGTTTAAAGCCAATTATAGGGTGAGCAAGGATTTGTTTCACGAAATATTCGAAAACATAAAGCCTTTTATGCAATCCCCTAAGAGAAGAAGTGATTTATTACCAAAATATAAGGTAAGTAAATAAGTTCCATTTGATGCATGACCTAGCAATGTTATCATGACATTTGTTTACAAGATCAATAGCTTAATAAGTACTTATTTCTCATAGGTTTTAGTGGCATTGTCCTTTTATGCTACTGGGAGTTACCAAAGGCTAGTTGGAGGCAGTTATGGGACCCTAATGAGTCAGCAATCTACTTCTCGTTCTATTCGAGAGGTAACAGCAGCTCTTAACCATCCCTTAATACAAAGGAAATGGATCAAGTTTCCTCAAACTCGTCGTGAAAGAGATGCTGTAAAACTGAGGTAGGTAATGAGAAATACCCAACTCATTTATTGAACTTAATAATGTTTTATGTTCAATGTGCATTGATTTTACAATAGCAGTAACTATGTAACATGTCTTGTTTCAGATTTTTTGAAAAATTCAGTATACCATCTGTTATAGGATGCATTGATGGCACTCATATAGCCATAATTAGACCATCAGAAAATGAAGAGAGATTTTTTAATCGCAAACATTTTCATTCAAGAAATGTTATGATTGTTAGTCAATATTTTTGGTTATTACTGAATTGTAATTCATTGCTTATGAAATTAGTTAAATATCTTTGTTTTATATATTTTCAGATAGCTGATTCAGACTTAAGAATACTGTCAGTAGACGCTTCATTTGGAGGAGCATCACATGATAGTTTCGTCTGGAATCAGCATCCTGTGAAACAACATTTAATTGAATTAAATAATAATGGGGAAACTGTATTTTTACTAGGCAAGTAAATTATTTAAATAGTTAATCTGAGATTGTAGTTTTGTTGATTGTGAATACATTTTAATTTATTTTACTTTGCAGGTGATTCCGGGTATGCCCAGAGGGAATACATGATGACACCTATAGTAGATGCTCATCAAGGGTCCCCTGAGGAATATTACACCAAGTTACACTGCGAAATGTTTTAGTTCAGCAGTTGTGGGCAAGCAGAAGGTAGCCTAAAACTTTATAAGGTTCTCATCGTACCTTATAAAGGTGAAGTGGTAGAAAGCTAAGTAGGTAGGTTTATAATATATTATTATAGGTGTAAAAGCATTGTTTCAAACTATTTTTGCATGGTAGTATTAAAATAACATAAGATTAAAATATATGCTATACTATATAATATATGCAGCATTAACAATAATTATTTATATTTCCGTAGTGTCCTACTTTTAATAACAATTGATATTTTTTTGCAAAACATTATTAAATAGGTAAAATAAGAACTTTTTAGAATGTAAGACATTATTGTAAATGTTGTTCTTCAAGAAATAAATTATCAATTTCTAAGAAAACAACCATTAATAAAATAAATCTTTTAATTACCTACTATAACCTAATCTATACCTTATACATTTATTTTAGAGACAACAGCTGACAGCGTTTTAGGAAGAACTTTTTGTTTATTTTTTATGAACATTTTGCTTGATTACGAACATATTGGGAATCTTCATTTAATTAGCATGTTTAACTAGTATTTTTACGGTTTAATACATAAAAAAAAATCTAAGGGAGGTCTTTGCTGAAAAAAAAATTGTTAAGATGCCTTTCTTAAGGGTCTAGCATTTTTCTGGCTACGTCTGAAATTGCTGTAGCTATAGATGTTAAAGCCCTTGCAATGTTGCCAATTTGTTGTGACAGTTGAACTAATGCTTGGGCTGTTGTCGTTTCGGCTTCAATCCGTCGCTCTTCCATCATGGCAAACCGTTCCATCGTCACTGTATCCTGCCTCTGAGTTAAAGACCGGCGTCGCCGTCGTGGAGGATTGTTACTCAACGGAGGCGTAATCTGTAGTGGCGTGGTCACAGGTACTGAAATATATATAAAAAAATAGAATCTCCATAAATTTACTCAAGTAGTGTCAAACTGTTGTTACAAAAAACAAGTCCTTATGCCATAGCTCGTAACGTGATAAGTGCCAAACCACTTTAAATGTTACACACTTAAGTTGGGTTACGTGACTGACTAAAGGTATTTGGAGTGTATCCTTTGCTTGAATACAAATCACAACTATGCAAAGGTTTATTTTAGTATACTCTTTGAATAGGAAAGAAAAATACAAAATTAGCACTAGAATCATATCGCGTCAAGACTTACTTATGGTTTCTGGTATTATTTCACTATGTGATGTGCCAAGTATAGGGGAAACATGCACCGGTTGCTCGAACTGCATTTCCATGACGTCATGGTGGCTTACCTCTTCTTCAACAACCTGTGGTTCTGTACCAACAGATCTCGGCTGAAATAATAAAATGATATGTTGTTGTTATTTCATAAATAAAATATAATGTATTAAATAAATATCACAGTTGTCTTAAATTTTATAGACATACCAATTCAGGAAATGGATTGACTGCCAAGCTTGAGTTGCCAGTCGCAAACTCTTGTCCACCCATCACTGCCACCAACCTTTTATCTAGAGCAGACAATGTTGGCAAGTTGTCTGCTGTCCCACCACCAGTGCGCCTCATTGAAGATGAGAGTTGTGCGCACTGTTTCTTCAAACCACATTTCTTCTCAGCCCAATACTAAAACATGCATTAATGTTAATGAAATTACTTGCTATTTAATTACTGCCTGATAATAGTGATTCTAATGTCTAATTGATTTTTTAATACTTTAGCCCAGCCTTGACCATCTTTATTAGCACCTCCAATAGAATTCAAGGAGGTTGCCAAGCTTGCCCATTTTCGCTTCGTTTCCAATTTGGCTTGACTGGTCCGAAGCAAGCCTTTGGCTATGCCTGGATTTTGCTCCAGGAATTCCACCAAACATTCTATTTGAGAATACGTTGGTCGATTCGTCATTTTAGCTAAAATTGGAATACTTTTATTAACCATGTATCAGGTAATAATTACAATATTTTACTGATGAATAATTAAAAACGTTTATCTATACAGCAATACAGTAAAATTGTATGTTTACTTACCACTTCTTTAAAACTTTACTTTTATCTATTTAAGTAACTTAACGGACACAAATTATTTTAATAATAAAAGGAACTTAATGCAATTTTAATGTTCCAACTAACTCGCACTCCACTCACAGAACCACATCAAACTAAAATTTGGTAACTTTACGCGCCACTTGACATTTTTTAAACAGTGTAGGCAACGATTCTTCCGCATACAGCCAAAGCCGTGGTTGATTTAATAATTTTTTTTTTTACACCCAATGCATTGGAAACATTAAAATTATTTAAATTAACAATTATTTATATCACATATTATAAATCAGTTTTGTTATTAAAAAGATATAGCATTTTAAAGACCTATTACCGGTTAATCGTCAAGACTTGAACAACACTCGAGCGGGCCGCAACGTAGCTCACTTCACTTCTAACAAAACAATCTCGGGGCAATCCCGATTTCAATCCAATGCTGACAATATTGTATTCAAGAGTACCGGATCACGTGACTGCAAAATTGACATTGGAATCGCATTGGTTTTGGATTGGAATTAAAATTAGCTTGAAGAGTAAGCCCCCAGGATGGATGCAAGAAGATGATTTTTATTTCTTCCTTGAGCATTTTAAAAACCATGTGAGACCATCAGAAGAGCAAAGAGCTCTGTTGCTCTTGGATAATCATGCCTCGCATACAGCTCTAAAAAACATAGAATTCTGCAGAGACAATGGCATAGTTCTTACATTTCCCCCACACTGTACACACAAGCTACAGCCATTGGATCGTGCTATTTTTGGACCCCTAAAAAAGCAATTAATACGGCTTGTGATAATTGGATGCGAACCAATGCCGGCAGAGTCATGACAATCTATGATATCCCATCTATAACGAAATCTGCATTTGATGTAGCTATCACTGCAAGGAATATCAGTGCTGGTTTTGCTGCAACTGGAACATGGCCGGTTAACACGAACATATTCGGAGAAGCCGATTTCATGCCAAGTCAAGTCACTGATCGTCCCAACCCAGAACTAGAGCAAACCGTTTCAGAAGTTGTGGATTGTGCACCAGAAAGAACAATATCTCCAAATCTCACCTTTGGGACAGTTGATAACATTGCAACAAGAGACATTTCTCCTGGTGCATCTATAGAACAATCAATGCCGTCTTGTAATTCCTCAGTTGTGAACAATAATCCTAATGAACCCGTTGCATCCACTTCTTCAGCCTTAAGCCTAGGCCAGAACACTAAATCTAATGAGCCTGTTGCTTCTGCGCTTACAACCCACAGCCCTCTCGCTACTGTATCTAATGTGTTCTCACCAGAACAAGTGAGGCCGTTGCCAAAAGCTCCACCAAGAAAAAGCAACCAACGGAACAGACGCAAAGTTAAATCTGCAGTACTTACTGACACCCCTACTAAAGACGAAATAGCTGCTATAGAAGCTAATAGAAAGTTAAAAAATGCAAAAAAACGTGTCTTAAGTGACGATAAGAAGTTACCTAAAAAAACAAAAAGATTAATTATAAGAAGAGAACAGGCAATGATGAAGAAGAAACAGAAAATGATTGTTTTTGCTTGGTTTGCTTTGAGGCCTATTCAAGGAGCAGGGCTAGAGAGAAGTGGGTGCAATGCCTAGAATGTAAAGGTTGGTCGCACGACGATTGTACTGGAGGCGAGCTGCAATACGTTTGCCATAATTGCTTATCAGATTAGATTAAGATTTCCGACTGATTATAACGTGATTGATCTCAAAGCGATGCCATAATTACATATAAGATATAATACTTTATATAAAACTTGTTAGGAGAATGTTTTATGTTATTTTTGTTGGTAATTAATATACGAAGAGATGATTTGATTACTTTTTGCAGTAAACAATTTGTTTTATTTATATTAATAATACATTTAATTATATTTTTATTACACAAACAGATTAAATACAAAGCTGTCACAACTTACCTCTGTACCTGTCACAACTTATCTCAGTGATAGGGGAGTTGTGACAAAGGGCTAAGCCTTCTATTTTGATGATTTTCTCAGAAACCATAATGCTGTAATTAATTTTGATGATTGTTTTAGAAAGAGAAGGCATGGTGCTACAATAATTTCTACAGGGTGTCCCAAAACTCAACGATAATCTGAGACCGGATGAAAAGCCAAGTTATACCAGTATTGGGAAAAATAATAAAAAAAATCCATATCACTCAGTTCAGCGATAATAGTTTTTTTTTTAAAGTTGAAATTCGACACCCTTGGTCGCGTTTTCAAGTCCTGTGATCACCAATGTCACAATTTCGCAGTGATTTTTTGGATTTTGTGATCTTCATTAAATATGCTGTTAATCGCAACTACAAATTAATGCAAAAAACATCATTAATTTAATAAATAAGTTAAGTTTTAGTGAGTAATCGTTCACAAAAATATTGTTAGCCAGCTTTGACACTTCATATTGAAAAAAAAATGTACTACACTACCCTTGGCAAGTTATTTCAAAAGATTGCGCATTTAATCAAGATTTTAAAATGGTGCAACACTTGCTACTTTTCTTGCCTTTAAAAAAATATTTCTTACTTTTTTTCAAATTGAGCGCATTGTGCAACGCGTCCAGAGTTTGTTACCACGAGATTACGCACCTAGAATTGATTTCTGCAGGACAATGTTAGCAAAATATCGTGAAGATCCGGAATTCCTAAATAAAATTTTATGGACCGACGAATCAACATTTAAAAGAGACGGGTATTTAAACTTACACAACCTTCATGAATGGCACGTCGAAAATCCGCATTTAATACGTGAAGGCCGATCCCAATACCAATTCAAAGTAAACATTTGGACTGGAATTTTAAACGGACGAATAATTGGAAAATGTGATCTAACTCAAAATTTAGATGGCGCCACCTATTTGCATTTTCTTCAAAACGATTTGTCAAATTTGTTTGAAGACGTACCGCTTAGTATCTACAGAGAAATGTGGTTTCAGCAAGGTGGTTGTCCCGCGCACTATGCTCGGGCTGTAAGAGATTATTTGAACGAAGAATATCCTGACAGATGGATCGGACGCAGTGGTTAAATTTTATGGCCTCCTCGTTCCCCCGATCTAAATCCAGTTGATTTTTTTTACTGGGGATGCATAGAAGAAAAAGTCTATTCGAAACCTATACAAATTCTATCAGAACTTCGCCAGAAAATTGATGCAGCGTCAGAAGAAATAAATGCAAGGAATTTTGCACGACTGGTGAAAAGTTCTTTTGTAAGGCGTTGCAGAGCCTGTATTCGTGCCGGAGGAAGACAATTCGAACATTTACTTTAGTTTAAGGAGAATAGAAAAAATAAAAAGTTTTACGATGGTTCGTTCATTGTTTTTTTTAAATTATAATTACCTATTATGTTATTTCCAATAAAAATTGGTTATTAACTGACTCAATTACCTCTTTACTAAAAATAATAATTTTATTTCAGACCAGAAACAAAAAATAACAAATTTTAGTAACAAAAATTCCTAATGTTGAGTTGTTCAAAATGAGCTCAATTTGAAAAAAATAAGAAATAAAATTTATAAAGGCAAGAAAAGTGGCAAGTGTTGCACCATTTTAAAATCTTGATTAAATGCGCCATCTTTTGAAATAACTTGCCAAGGGTAGTGTAGTACATTTTTTTTTCAATATGAAGTGTCAAAGTTAACTAACTATTTTTTTTAACGATTACTCACTAAAACTTAACTTATTTTATTAAATTAACGATGTTTTTGCATTAATTTGTAGTTGCGATTAACAGCATATTTAATAAAGATCACAAAATTAAAAAAATCACTGCGACATTGTGACATTGGTGATCACAGGACTTGAAAACGCGACCAAGGGTATCGAATATCAACTTTTTATTTAAATTGTCTATTATCGCTGAACTGAGTGATATGGACGTATTTAGCCAACGAGTATCTGCAGTCATGAAATTCCTCGCAAGTAGGTATATTTAGAGTTACTCTGCTTAGCAGAAAAAAATATATTTTAATTATTTTTTATCCATATAAATCATACATACATATATTTTTCTTCTTGTGAATACATATATATCCTATCTTATGCAAACATAGGAACATAAATAACCACAAACATTAATGATGTATTTTGTAACATTAATTTTACATGTCTTAATTTTTAATAATAAAATAATAACAATAAAAGAAAAAAACATAAAAATACTATTTACAATCAGAATATTTACATAAAAAAGAGAAAACTATTTACAATATTGAAATATAATCTATTAATGAACGCGGCATTTTAGACATCGAGAACGAGTTCTTTTGTTCTCTGCGCGGGTGCAAGGTCCATAGCGACACTTCCACCGTCCACGTCGCCGCCGGCAGAACGATTCTAGTTATTGAGGCGAGCGCACGTCACTTTTTCTTCGCTATCCCTAATACGAGTAACGTTCGTAATCGCGATAAAAAACTTCTTAAGGACGTCCCTACCGTTCCCTCGACAAATTAACTGCTTATCTAGCAATTTAATATCTGCAAACATATTCTGTGTGTGTGAATTGAACCCCGACTGGGTAAGTGTTGCACAATTTTAAATTAACCTGTAGTTAAGCAAACCATAGCGGTTTCTTTCGCTTTGCTTAAATAGTTTTTCCTTCCTTTGTGTTAGCGCTTATCTATATTCTATTAGACGCTCATTACCTGTTTTATTTCTATAATCGTATTACCGCTTTTTATGTGTGCTTTATATACAGCTTATTTGAATTTTAGTGATGTTAGAAATACAAATGTTTAAATTAACGGCTAAATACCTAACCGAAATTATTGTCATCTCCGTATCTGATAGTGAACATCCACAGCAACACATCTACACTTGAGAGCAATAAAATCGCACACCCCCTGTAAATTCGTTTATTACTGTTTTTTTTCTTAAATCTAAAGATATTGACTGCAAATCATTAGGCAAAATTAAACAATACAAACTTAGCTTTAAAAAAACACAAAATTAAAATCATTGACCTTCACGAAACTTACAGAAACCAGCCATACGCCAAATTAGCCAAATTCACCCGTTAGCATTGTCACTACTAGCACCCCTTACCCGCAGTATAAAAGGGTTGGTGTTCTTGGATTTTTAATCAGTTGCATACCGTAGGTCAACGTGATAACATCTCTACTGAAAGCGTACTGAAAAATATGGATACCACGCCTGCAGAAGCCGCTCAAGTTATTGCCTTGCTAGATGCAGGCCATAATCAAAGTGAAGTTGGTCGACGACTTAATTTGAGCCGCTACTCTGTTCGTCGTGTGTACCAGAGGTTTCAAGAGACCGGTGGCTACGTTCGGCGACCAGGATCTGGCCGGCGACGCAGAACTTCAGAGCGTGATGACCGCTTTCTTGTGTCGAGGTCTTTAAGAAATCGGCAACTGAATGCGGTTCAACTGGGACAAGAGCTTCGAGAAGTCCGCAATGTCAGTATAAGTCGGTGGGCAGTCAGAAGAAGACTTGGTGAAGCAGGACTGACTTCACATCGCCCAGCAAATGGTCCCAAATTGACCACAGCTCACCGACAAGCCCGACTGCGATTTGCAAGGGAACATTTAAATTGGACGTATGACCAATGGCGGTCATTTATGTTCTCTGATGAGTGCAGAATGACTTTATATGGTCATGATGGACGCTCAAGGGTCTACCGAAGGTCATCAGAGAGATTTTCACAATGCTGCATAAGTGAACGCGTGGCTTTTGGCGGTGGATCGTGTATGTTTTGGGGTGGCATAATGTTGGACACTAAAACTGACATTGTATTCATTACTGGGGCGAATACCGGCCCGAGATCGAAGGGTCTGACGGCTGCACGATACGTCGAAGAAGTGCTTGAAGAACATGTGAGGCCGCTTGCGTGGCTTATGGGAGAAAATTTTCTCCTAATGCACATGGAAGATGTTGGAATCACCACTATGGAGTGGCCAGCTCGTAGTCCTGATCTCAATCCGATTGAGCATGTCTGGGATGAGCTAAAAAGAAGAGTTCGAGAAAGAAACCCTGCTCCTACGAGCCTCCGAGATCTTCAACATACCATTGAAGAGGAGTGGAACGCTGTACCACAAGATTTCATTATAAAATTAATAAGGTCTATGAAAAATCGATTAAGAGCTGTAATTAAGGCTAGGGGAGGGAATACACCTTATTAATAAACAATTTGATTAAGAATTTTGAGTTTGATTTTCATTATTCTTCAAGCAAAATTGGGTAATTTTACCCGTTTCTGGGGTTTTGTGCCCTAAAACCTCTTATGGGTATTTTTTTACACTGTATTTGATATCATTAGAAAGGTAATTAGGTAGGCTTTCAAATAATATGTGTTTTTTTTTAATATTTTGTTCAGATTCACGAAAAAAACTGCCTTATTTAGTAATATTCAAGGTGTGCGATTTTATTGCTCTCAAGTGTACATATTTAGTGCTTTCCTACTTGGCGGTGCTGTGGGTGCTCACCGTCTACGGCCAGTGTGTAATGTTTCGCGTATTGCGCATCAACCTCACACCCTACACCAGCATCTGGATCTGGCGATCAACGCGCGAGCCTTCGTCTCCTGTAGCGGCTAGTGACGTCAGGGGAGTGCTAAGGAAAGTGAGGAGGTTAATCGCTGTATAGGCTCTAACTCAACTTTTATACCGACCCTATCTACCGACCTAGTTGAATTTATTTTTAAATTAATTAAATGTCCGATTTACTGGCTACCTACTTTTATTTAATATCCTCCTAGGAAATACTTCTGCCTAGGTTAGGTAGGATACAGTAGCGTAGACGTAAACTTACTACCGGGACAATATATGTATATATTTTTTTTGTTTCAGAACGCAACATATTACCAGCAGAGAGTGAAGACACTGCTGATTTATTGCTGATTTTTGATAAATTATTTGATTCATTTAATGGCCACTCATATCGTGATACAGCAAAAATTCTCAAGGGGGATGTCTTAAATCACCACATTTCCAGTTCTGGGCAGAAATTAAACCTGTTTTAAAATCAATAGAATTTGAAAAAAAAAAAATCAATATGGGTCTCATTCAGTTAAATACGAGAAAAGCTCCCTCTGTCCAGAACTGGATCAACAATATAAACACTTTTATAGAAATGCGAAATTTTAATCAAGAAGAATCAAGAGAATTTCTTTTGCTGTTTCAGAAGCAATGGAATAAGAAATACTAATCCAACTTGCATGCAATTTATAAATACTTATAAAACATTGTTGATTAATAATCTTAATTCAGTTCATTCAATTAATGCGAATTGTGAAGAAGATGATTATAGACCATTGAAATCAATGAAATTATTATTAATGGAAAAATCAGATGATTTAGATTTTCTTGATTTGCATGTGAAGTTGATTACTTAATTTCAACAATGAGTCAAATTATTTCTAGTAATTTGATTTTGCATGCGGAAGCGAAGAAATATGTAGCAGGATATGTAATAAAAAAATCTAAATCTAAACTATTTAAAAATCGTACTAGGTTCACGACTGATTTGCTTCAGTAAGAAATTGATCCTAATTCATTTAATTACATGATTTATACAAAATAATCAAATATTTTAGAAGCACATGCTTCGTTGAGAAGAAATTGTACAGAACAGCTGTACCTGATGTTCAATGCCATTAGGTTAGTATAATTAATTAACACTTGAAAAGTGTATTTAAACCACATCATCAAGTTAAATTGAATCATACCAATTTTCTTAGGGCCCTATCTCATTAGGACACCATGATCACAGTAAACTTAATTCTGGTTTCTAATTTGAGAATTTGGTGTAAGTACTTGGACTCAAATATTGCTTATGTATTTGCTTATCCTACAAATCAGAAACCGGAGAATATAAGCTTAAGCAGTACCTCAATTTACTATAATCGCATTAATTGAAAAACACAGATATCTGCTGTATACTGAGTAGATGAAATGCCTTATCAGTCTTGTAGCACTGCTAGTTTGTGTGAGTGTGTCAAATCGAACGAACTGCTGGACATAGGCCTCTCCCAAGAAGGGGTTTACCATAATCTCCACGCTTGGCAGGTGGGTTGGCAATCGCAGTAGGTTGTTAAAGAGAATACTGCTGCCCATTCTCTAGTGAATCCCTTAGTCGCCTATTACAACACCCATGGGAAAAGATGAGGTGGGGCTTGTCTTTATGTTCGTCACCACAGGGGACTGCTTTAGCTAATATGTATACGATGCTGTGGTGGAGAGACTGGTGGCCATCACTCTGGTGCCCTAGTGAGATAGAGCCCTCATAGGGGGCTTACCTTAACTATGACTTATTTTAAAAATAAATTGAGGATTTGAATCAACCATTCATTTTCAGGAAATAACAATTTCTAATCTGTCAGATCAACCTGCCAGGTTTGAACCTATTGCTAGCCCATCTAGAATTTATCCTTTAAGAGAACTTAATGCAAACGTTAGCACTGCAGAAAAGTCGGGAATGTTTGTGTGCAGGGCTTCTAAACAAGAAGTTGATAAAAAAGCAAAATGTTGCTACGTAAACTGTAAAAAGTGTATAGATTACAAAAAACTGTAAAACATTTAAAAAATGAAGCATTGTTAAATGTTATTTGCAAAAATGAAACAGTCAAAAAAATATGCAATAAAAAAATTAGTCAACAAGGAGATCTGCAGAATTTTAAGAGGTAGAAACCTGGACGCAGGTGGAACATGGAGGCTAAAATAATAGCATAGAGGCTCTACAAAAGGTCACCAACAAGCTACAAACTGTTGAGGAGAATGCTTTGTTTACCAGCACCCAGCACATCGAAATCCCTTTTGAGCAAATTATAAAATGAATGTGGGGACAAACAAAACAATACTTAAAGTGTTCAAAAACACAACAAACACTTTTTGCCATCTGAACGAGGGCCTACCTACCTACATATTGCTATGGGATGAAATATCCTTAAGAAAAAAATGAAACCCGAAGGCGGCTAATATATTAATTGCTGCTTTGATGCTGCAATTAATACATGCGCTTCAGTTTGTGACTTGGATGGTGTCAACAAAAGAGATCTATGTCTTTTAGGAGCTTCCGTAGAGAATCCTTACATTGAAGTGAACAGTCACAAAATTGTCACATTATTTGACCCACCACACTTGCTGAAGTGCTTACGAAATTTATTTATTAAATATAATGTACAGTTTAGGGCCAATGTAACATCAGACAACACACAAGGAGTTGGTACGTCATTTGTTATTTAGAATTAGAAAAATAATTGTTTAGTAATATGCACATGTAGAGCCTAATATTTTATGTTTTTAAAATTAGTAATTCAATAATTACTTTACAGGAATCGCTAAATGGCGCCACATCAGGCAATTTTACGAATTGGATAACAATAATCCCAATTTTGCATTTGCTCCATCTTTAAGTAAAGACCACCTGGACCCTAATTCGAAACAAAAAATGAAGGTAAAGCTTACAGCGCAAGTCTTAAGCCACTCAGTTGCAGCAGGAATATATACCAAAATAGCATCAGGTAAGAAACTTTTTACAGTCAAAATCCCTCTCATTTATTCACTTTGATTATACATGATACTTATGAACTATATATATGATAACATCTTACATGTTAGTTGCAATGGTATTAACAATATTAAAGAGTAAAACCATGTTGTAGTATATTGCATTTTTAATTATTACCTAGTGTTGAGCAAGTAAATAGCCCCATGGTTTTGTCATTTAAAAGCTCAGAAACAATATATTAAACGTTTGTTAAAAAGATAAAGAAAATCTTGTATATTTAATGTATACTTATCTGAGCAAAGGCGCAGTAACTTTGCCCATATTGATATAATTTGTTTATTGTGGTTTTCAGTGAACATGTTGACTGAAGCATTGGCAACGGCCAATTTGATCACAAATATGGACGAACTGTTTGATGGTGTAAACGCGTCCACATGAGACCTTAGACGTGGAAAAAAATTCTCAACGAATATCAAAAATTCGTCAAAACATCTGCAAATGTTTGAAATAATGAAAATATTTTTTAAAAGCCTAGAATTTTTGGGATGTATGGGTAATCCGCCATCAAAGCATGGGTGGATTTGGACCCTCAATGGGGTAAAAATGGTGTAGAGAATCCTTAGAGCCAAACACAAAAGTTTGAAAAGTCTGTCCACAAGAAGACTGCAGCAGGACCCGCTCGAAAATGGTTCAAGTTGCATACGTTTCTACTATGGGTCCAATAGCAACCCGACATCCACAGTTGGACAATTCGTTGCTGGGCTTAAAACTGCTGTAATAAGCAACATGGCACATACCAGCTCAGGAAATTGTGAGCTGGAAAACAACAGTGCCATAGTTACAAATTTTAAAACAATTCTGAAATCAGCCACAGACATGTGCACTAACACGGAGCAATCTGAGCATATTTCAATTGAAAAAGAAATTGAAGAAAATCTTACTTCCTCCCTGGAAAAAAACTTAGAGGAAGGAAGTAGCGAACTTCAAGCATGCGCATGTGTCTGTATTATTGAAATAAAATTGAAATTGTAATCACTGCTCTTCGCCCGTGGTTCTAGTCAAGAGCGGACGTATGTCAATTTTGCCAAAAATTCTCCCGAAATATACAAGGAACAATAGCACGTACCACAAAGTGAAAGTGACCTATATTGCATAACAACAATAAAATAAAATAATAAAAAAGTGAAATTATTAAAATCGAGTGACACAAGACAGTGCTACTCGCGCACCGTTAACCCCGCCCACCTGAGGAAGCGAGACGGTGTCCATAATTGCTAACCCGCTTACGCCCGCGGAGTCCTGCGCATCACTGATTGAATGCGTATACTGTATGCCTGTGTGTGTGCATAGCGAAGTGCGTATGAGGCGCCGGCAGGCATCTACCTTGACCTTGGACCGCCATCGTACAATTTAAAGCTTACAAATACAAAGTTATATACGAGAATACGACAACCAAACACATAAACGTACAAATTAAAACTTCGGACCGCTGAAACAAAGGTTACTAAACTATAAAACCATGCCTCTCAGACGCACTCCGCCGTCAAAGCCAAAATCACCAGTCATCACCGAGGATAATCTTTTTACGGATAACAATCTCAATAGCTCATTCTCTGGATCCGCACCAAACTTAAACACAGAGAAAAGCAGTCTCAAGACACGAAACAAGCGCAAGCGAGAAGATGAACTGACCACATTTATGCAAGAGATACGCGATTTATTACAAACTTCCGCGAAACAAACTGAACATAAATTTCTCGCTCTTCAATCCTCCATGACTGAAATAATCGCACAGAATATTGAATTAAAAAATACCCTTACCTTTGTGTCTCGACAATATGATGACCTTAAATTAAAAATGGATGAATGTGAACAGGAACGCAAAACTGAGCGCCACTACATACATAAACTCGAGGAAAAAATAGAAAATATGGAGCGAACGCTTTGCCTTACAAAATTAGAAATTAGAAACATACCGAAAAAGGAGGGTGAGACCAGAAATGATCTACACGAGATAGTTTCTAAAACAGCTGACGTTGTCGAAGTAACGCTCGAGCGACAGGATTTAAAGGATGTTTATCGCATAAATAAAAAAGAAGGATCTTCATCTATCATCTTAGACTTCTCATCAGTAACCACCAGGGAAAATTTCTTGGGAAAAGTCCGTCAGTTCAACCGCAAAAACACCAACAAAATAAATACAGGCCACTTAAAGATCGGAGGTGAGACAAAACCTATATATTTTTCAGAATATCTAAGCACAAAAGCGCAACGTTTATTCTACCAAGCTCGACAATTTGCCAAAGATAATAATTATAAATTTTGTTGGACCGCGTTTGGTAGAGTATATCTGCGACAATCCGAAGGACAAAGATATATTGTCATTAAAAGTGAGGACGACCTCAAATTGAATATAGAACAATGACTAATAAATCCTAAAAATTGTCTCTTCTTTTTAATGTCTTTTTTAAATTTCTTTATTTTTTATTTACTTTATGATGATTGTATACACAAAACCATTTTAATGTTACACAAAAACACACTCATACACACACATAAATTTTACACATTGCAAATACACACCTCTCTATGTGATTGTACAAAAACCGTGCTATTATATAATAAAACAGATAAAATTACCAAAATATTAATATACGGGTATTGGCTGATTAAATGTAGTAATTATGACATACTTACACAATTAGTTTTCAAAATATTAAAGATAAATAAAAACACATGTCTTGTGCAATATAAAATTATAAAAACTTCCAATGGCTAATCAAAATAATAATATAATAACATATTTAGATAAGTTTACAATAGCCAGCTCATATCAGTGTGACACAGAAGAATGTGACAGAATAATAAATATGTCTACCACTCGTAATTCCTTAAAAATTATAAGTCAAAATATTCGAAGTATTTATAAAAATTTCGACAATTTCCAAGCACAATTAGCTAGACTATCGTTCGATATAGATATAATCATTCTTACTGAATGCTGGCTCAATGACAGTAAACCGATACCAGTATTAAAAAATTATGTTGCATATGCTTCAAAACAATGCTTGAATCAGAACGGCGGTATGGTTATCTACGTAAAAAAACACATTTTGTGTTCTGTAGAGGAGCCCGAACCTTTAGGTGCTAATTATCTGTTATTAAAAATTAAACCAGATATTTGTATTTTAGCAGTTTACCGATCACCATCCATATATTGCATTGATAGCTTCCTCAACTCCCTTGAAAATATCATTAATAACGTCAAAGAGAAAAATATTATTATAGCAGGTGATATCAATATTGATATAAAACCGAATAACACAGATAGAAACAGTGAAGCATATCTAAACTTAACATCAGAACTAGGACTCCTCCCAGGACACACCTATCCAACCCGCATGGAAAACTGTCTTGATCATATATTGGTCAATACACCAATATGTTTGACGGTTATAGTTATTGATTCGACTGTTACTGATCATGCATCTGTACTTATATGTCTAGATAACTCCCACCCAAAAACAAAGAAAGTTATGACAAATACAAAAGTGAACCTCAATGCAGTGGTAGAAGAGTTGAAAGATGTAGATTTCACATTTATCGCCGACACCGTAGATGCCAATGAGACGGCCTCTAAATTTGTCAACTGTCTAAAATCAATAATTACGAGGCATACACAAGTAATAAAAATCCCTAACCGTAAAATAATTACCAAAGCATGGATTACCCCTGGTCTATTGCGTTGCATTAGACATAGGAACAAATTACATAGATCTTCACTAAAAGACCCAGATAATACAATTTTAAAGATAACATATAAGAGATATCGAAACTATTGTAACTCTTTACTAAAGAAACTTAAAACTAACTACGAACAAGACGCGTTAAAATCATCAAATAATTCAAAAGAAACATGGAACGTTATAAAGTCAATTACTAACCAATCCAAACAAAAAACATCAGCTTCCAAACTAATACCTGAAACGAAAAACGGACCTGTAGTGACTGAACAAATAAACAAGTACTTCTCTGAGATTGGTAGAGAATTAGCACATACTATTATGAAAAAGCACAACTTACAGCAAAATTTAAAGTATAAATTCAACTCACCGCCTGAAAGAGACTCAATTGTTTTATTACCCCCCGATGAGACTGAAATAGAATCTATAATAAATGCATTGAAGATAGATAGTGCTACAGGATGGGATACTATTTCAGGAAAACTTATTAAAATGAGCAAACAGACTCTAATTCCCCACATCACAAAACTTTACGAGAAGTGCTTCGAGCAGGGTATCTTCCCCGACGTTTTTAAAAAATCACTTATAACACCGGTTCATAAGGGTGGAAATCAAGAAGACATGAAAAACTATAGACCTATATCGATTTTACCAACACTCTCAAAAATGCTAGAAAAAATACTAAATAGGCGGTTAGTACAATTCTTAGAACGTAATCAAACTCTATCCGAATCACAATTTGGCTTTAGAACAGGGAAAAGCACTGAAGATGCAGTGAATCATCTGGTTGACTACATAACAGAGAAAGTTGATGCAAAAGAAAAATGCTTAGGTGTTTTTCTTGATCTAGCAAAAGCCTTCGATACAGTCTGTGTTGCTACACTTATAGAAAAATTAGAACACGTGGGGATACGGGATAAGGCTCTCAGCATATTTACAAACTTTTTATCTAACAGAAGGCAACGGGTAAGGATTGACGGTATAATTAGTCAAGAAAGTGGAGTATCTTTCGGTGTACCACAAGGGAGCGCATTATCACCGACTCTCTTCTTGATTTATGTTAATGATCTGTGCAGTAAAAAGCTTTACAAAGGTAGAATTTTCAGTTATGCAGACGACACTGCACTCGTATTTCACGGAAAGACATGGGACGAAGTAAAACATACGACTGAAATGGAACTAAATAAAATAGCGCACTGGCTTGAAAATAACCTGCTCACTCTTAACATTGAAAAAACTTCTTATATACAATTTACCTTCTCTAAAACTAAACCTCCAGATATAAACCTCAAAATTCATCCATGTAGCACCGCCTCTCAATGCACATGCCCCTCACTTACTAACAAACCATATTTAAGATATTTAGGTGTGATTGTGGACGAACGATTGACCTGGCGACCACAGATAGATCTTACCACGTCGCGTGTTAGAAAACTTATATGGGCATTTAAGAAACTTCGACATGTAGCTGAGTTTAAGCTTCTTCGCACGATTTATATTTCTCTAGCCCAATCAATTTTAAGTTATTGTATTACGGTGTGGGGAGGCGCTTGTAAATCTATTTTGATACAACTTGAAAGAGCTCAGAGATCACTTCTTAAAGTCATGACATTTAAAAACTACAGATATCCGACAGTCACGCTTTATGAAAACTGTGAAATCCTTACTGTTAGGCAACTATTTCTGCTAAATATCTCACTAAGACAACATAAAATAACACCAGTAAACCAAATACAACAACGGACAATACCAAACGCATGCAAACCTATTAAATGTAACACTGCTTCCGCTAGTAGACAACACTATTGCTTATCAAAATACATATATAATAAAATAAACAAAACCCTGGTAATAAATTCTCTGAAAATGTCAGAAACAAAAAAGAAATTAATGGAATGGCTACAATCACTTGATTACCTGCAAACTGAAAATGTACTACAAAGACTAATTTGATATCACCAAGCACACGCACACGCACACACACACGCGCGCACACACACACACACACACACACACACACACACACACACACACACACACACACACACATACACGCGCAAAACATGATCTCATTAATATAGTTTAAACAATAATAAGTTTTATATAAATTCAGTTTTAACATTAAGTTAGTATTAAGATATAAATATAATAACCTAAGCGGGCGAAGACACTGGCTCCTGTAACACAGGCTTTAAGCCTAGCACAGGCGTCAGGGTTACATTTATGCTGAACTGTATTTTTATGTCAATAAAAACTTTTTAATTTTTTTTAATTTTTAATTTTACTGTAAAAAGATTCTAGTTTCCGAAACGCCAGAGGAAGTACATAATTTTATAGAGTTTAAAAATAACGAATCTGTTTAAAAGTCTCTTACGTACGCCTCTAAGAATTTAACAGCTTGCGTAGAAAAAAGTGTCAGCTTAATAAATATATTTCTAGAAAAAGAAGCGTATAAAGAGTATATCAAAATGAAACTAATTCAATTGTTAAAGGACTCTATAAATTATGACTTCCTCAAAAATTGCGTGGAACACAAAGCATCAAATAAAAGTTATATAATCAATAGTGTGTTCCATATTTGCACTAAGAGATACTGTATTAAAAAAAAAAACAAAATGTATTCTGAGGAAAAAAAAGTCTGTAAATCTGCACTAAAAAGAAAAATTAACATAACTATGCACAAATAAATTCATGTCGTTTCGGTTCAGTGCGCAATATGCATAATTGTATTATTATCAAATTGCACTCACATATTGGGTTTTTTTCATAATGACCGGGCACTATGTATTCTGCTCAATTTATCACTTGGTCCATAACCCTTAATCAAATATTGGGAAATTATTTCCCACTTGACGCCACCGTAAACTTTTTGTTTTATTTCTTTACTGGTAACTCCAGTTAGTACCAACCTCAGGAATAAAATAATCCTACAGATTTTTTAAATCTAATCTAATGGCAACATTTTGTACGAAGCCGCGAACTGTCATCGTATGTCAATTTCAAAAACACAGTTTGAAATATTTTGCGAAAAGACCGGTTCTGGTGGGAGTTTTGAAGGTTTTTGAAGAAAAAAAATCTGGTAAGTGCATAAACACAATATTCTTGTAAACTAGACATGTTTTCTGATTGCCTTTTTCGATTTTTGCCTTCGTAGCATTGATATTTGTTGGATTTTCTTAGGTTTAACAAAGTGGGAAATAATTTCCCATAGTTTGTTCCTGCATTGAAAAAATACAAATTTCAATATATACAATAAATAATTTGTCTGTTGCACTATATAAGTAGCTAAATAGGTATAGGTACTTGTAGTCTTACCTAACTAACACAAAGTTTACGGATCGAGATTGACATTTGAATCCATTTCCAACTTTTAGTGTTTCTATAACCGATCCATGGATCGTTTTCTCAATCTTTTTCTTCAATCTATGTTTGGGAGGGCGGATCGAGATTTTAGATAGGTATTTGTATGAAAGTGACAGTTATGCGTTTTCTATAACCGATCTCTGGTTTTGATAAATCGATTTTTGACGTTTTTGATCTATGCGATTGATATATAATTGCGATCCCCAATTTTTTACGGATTGTACTGAGAAATCTGTGAAAATGGAAATATTTTCAAGTGATAGTGATAGCGATCTCGAAGTATTAGCTCAGCTATCGGACTGGGATAGTAGTGACAGCGACGAAGAACAAACTCTGTCCTCAAAATTTGTAATTTTGATTGTGATGTATCGAGTGGCTGTTTTTTTTTCTGTACTTTACTTGTAAACGGGGGTCAAGGATTTAAGCTGAAGACATAAGCTGATACTTAAACTTTTTTGCTTTCGGTATTATAGTTTTTGTGTACTTAGTACACTTTTACCAATATCTGTAATACTGGAATCAATAGATAACGATTATAATATTCTCGTTTTGATTTATTTATTTAAAACCATGAAGTATCATTACAGGGTTTACCCTAATGCGACAACTTAGAACTTAAACTAAACAAAAATTACAACACATTACATAATTAAAAACACATAAACACGTCAGTCTGGTTTTGAAGAAGTTGGTGGTGTGGAGAGCTCTTGTAAGAGGTGCTTTGGCGAGCAAATTTGTTCTCGCTGTAGGTGCGGGCTTCGCCGCCGCCACACGAAGGGGTCCGGTACACACGCTCAAGCGCTGCAATACTTCCGGGTGATTCTGCACTCCACGAATCACATTCACCAAGAAGACGACCAGTGCAAACTCCCGTCTCATATACAAACAGAGTGGGATCCATGAGTAGGTAGAACGGATGCACCCCATACAGTTTCTTGGACAGATGGCGCGTGAACTTATTCTGAACGCGCTCGAATATTGCCGCTGTATTCTATTCTATAACTGAGACATCGGAAACACAAACAACAAATAAAACGCGATTTTAAAATATATTATGTTAATGTCAAACTGACTGACAACTTTTCGATTGACTGACGTTCCGTTACTGATCAATGAACGTTTATTGTCGTTTATGCTTTTTCTAATCTTGAGGTAGAATTACAGAATTTTACCGCTACGACTTCCCAATCATTTATTTTTGAATTTTGTGCACTTTCTAGTGATTATACATAAAATAGATAAGCTTTAAGAAAAAAGTCACCATTTTACTCATTAATAATCGCTGAAGTACTTTTTCTGCACATGCGTAAAACAAAACGTTTAGCAGGGCGATCTATCCGTTTTTTTTCGATGGATTTCGAGACGAGATCGATTAATGAAATGCAGATTCAAGCTCAATCGAGGGATTGAGTAAAATCTGGATTGATCGGAATCTTAGATTCGGGATCGAATATAGAAAGCGGCCGTAAGTCAGCTAAAGAGCTTTCTCGAGATTGATCACTTGATTTTTATATTTTTATGGCTAACTGAGTCACTTACAATTTTTAGGAACTTTTGTAACTATTTGTGCTGCTGAGACTACCTACTTACCGACTTTCCATTACTTACTTTCAGCTATTTAAATATGGACGCTAGACAGAAACGTAAAGTGCTACCCAAGAAAAAAATAGAAGAAGTGGTACAAAATTTAGACGACTTGTCTGATTTATCAGGCTCAGATTCTGAAGACGACTCATGCTATGTCAACAGCATTCATTCTCCTTCCGATAGTTATCTCAATCAGCCTGACGATAACCTAATTGAACAACGTCTTGAATATATCTTTGGCTGTGAATTGGATGAAGATAAACAAGAGACGCCTACTATACAAGCCCAACAGATTTCAACGGATGCCTTATTAACAGTCTTGGGAGAATCATCTCATATCACAAACTCACAAAAAATAGACAATTCTTTGCCAACTGACTTAGATACTGCAAACGACGAATGTAATGAACAACCTCAAGACATTCACGCATTTAATGAAGCTCAGTAAGATTTAGATGTCATTGACGTTCCCATGGAAGAGTTTTTGGCAGATGATGAACAAGAGTCTGATGGAAGATGTCTGGAATTTAATGAAGTTCAGCAAAATTTTAATGTCATTGAAGTTCCCATGGAAGAGTTTTTGGCAGATGATGAACAAGAGTCTGATGGAAGATGTCTAGAATTTAACGAAGTTCAGCAAGATTTAGGTGTCATTGACGTTCCCATGGAAGAGTTTTTGGCAGATGATGAACAAGAGTCTAAATCTAACAACGAAGTACGCAGAGATCGTTCTCAGCCAAGAGCATGGGTTTTTGTTCGATTAAGGGATAACAGATAGAGTCTGACACGCAAAACATGAGCTAGACAATTTTTAGACATTCTTCATATGGCCACACCAAAATATATGTCAAATGTCAGTACATGAATTGTCATTTGCATAAAACGTGTTTACTTTTTTGCTGCGAAATTATTTTAAACCATTAAATATGAAGACTCCTATTAAGAGTGAGGCTAGAAAGCTAATATTCAATATGGTTAATAAATTTGATGTGAAAAATAAAGACAATGAAAAGATTTTCAATGAAAAAGAACAATGTTTGGTTACAATCTTGGAAGCCATTGGTAAGCACGACACGTTCATCTTGATCCTTTGCTTAATCCTATTAAATGTTCATATTTGCATGAAACATTTATCTCGTTATGTATGAAAATATATTCAATATTTTATATATTTTCGTATTTCTTCAGGAACCGAAAATATAGATGTTAACAAAATTGAAGAGTCTGTCAAAAATCTTAAAATTATACATAATTCAGAACGGATTTCGGCATCTGTACTTGGATGCCGAAATCCGTTCTGAATGGAGGAAATATCAACAATAACAGGTAAATACTAACATTTTATAATAAATTTCTTAAATAAATTATAACTATCTACCTACCTTTATTGTTTTTATATATTTGTTTGCTTCATAATAACAAACGTCTCAAAGTCTGTGTTTAGTTCAAGATTCCTTGTTACTTTGTATGTGAATTTAAGACCAACCGAAATCATGCAATATCTCACTGTATCTTGTGTATTTACTTATTTAGAATTTCTTTGATTGTATGATTGATTTTGTTTACTAATTATATAGGTACTACTCTATATTTATTCAATTTGCTTTTTTTTTCAGGTGTAAGTCTTGCTACAATAAAGCGTATTAAAAAAGAAGGTCAATTAAACAACAACATTTGGAGTACGCCTGGGAAAAAGCGACCCCATCCGAGTACTGTATCAAATCTAGACAACTTTGATATATGTGCAATTAGAAACAAAATCAATGAATTTTATACTGTAAAAAAACAAGTACCAACTATAAGAAACTTGCTTGCAGAGTTAAGAGATGCGATAGGATTTACAGGAAGTAGAGAGACTTTAAGAAGGATTTTGCATGACAATGGCTATGAATTCAAAAAGAATTCCAATGAAAGATCATTACTCATAGAAAGACATGAGATTGTCGCTTGGCGGCACAGATTTTTAAGAAAAATAAACATATTGTTTACTTTGACGAAACTTATATACATCAAAATTACAAACCAAAAAAGTCTTGGCAAGGTCCGTCAACAAGTGGTCTTGTTGATAAAATATCAGCCGGTAAGAGACATATTATTGTCCATGCAGGGTCCAAGGAAGGGTTTGTGCCTAATGCTCTTTTGAGCTATAGCACTAAGTCCGTGATGGCAGATTACCATCACGATATGAACGCTGTCAATTTTAAAAAATGGTTGTGTGAAAAATTAATTCCCAATTTAGAAAAACCGAGCATTGTTGTGATGGATAATGCAAGTTATCACACATGTCAAATAAATAAAGCGCCTACCACACAAACCCGAAAAAGTGACATCCAAAACTGGCTTAGATCTCAAGGTGTGCCGTTTGAAGAGTATTTAAGTAAGGATGAGCTACTTTGTTTAGTAAAAAAACATAAACCAGATCCTATATATGAAGTGGATGAAATTTTAAAACAGCATGGACATGAAGCGTTAAGGTTGCCGCCTTATCATTGTGACCTAAACGCCATAGAAATGATATGGAGTTTGGCAAAGAGAAGGGTTGCAAGTAAAAATATCGGTGTCATACCTACGGTAATATGGAACAAATTATAAAAGATGCTTTTGAAAGTGTAACAGTTGCAGAATGGAATAATTGTATAGAACACGTCATAAAAATCGAAAATAATTACATTGAAAAAGATAAAATTCTTGAAACGGAACTGGAAAGTTTTATTATAAATGTAAAAGATGATAGTAGTGATAGTGACGAATCTCTTGAAGTAGATTTTTTAGATTCCGATTTTGATTACGAATCACAATAAATAATGTTATAATAACTACGTTTATTAATTTCTCCTCACAATTGCAGAATGCTTATACACAAAAATGACCCTCCTCATTCTGAGAAGAGGCCCTTGCCCTGCAGTGGGACAGTAATGGGTCGATATTATATACACGAAAATACTATGTTTAAAACGGTTGAGCCATTAAAAATCGTATGATATAAAACAACAATAATATTTGTCCATAGTAAAATTAATCCATGATGTAAAATCAAATATCAAAATGTATTTTTCTTACTATACACAGTGATACCAGAGTTAGATTTTTTGAATTTGCCGCTTTTTTTCCAGGCTCATGTTTCGTATGTCAGACTCTACATTAAAACATAATAGTAAAGACAGCATTGAAATACATGAAATATTAGCGAGAAACTTTTTTATTTGTAAACATGGTGGTGATGATACCAAGACAAATATTTGTTATTGCTACTAAGGTTGCTCAAAATTTCCAGAAAAAGCCTGGGAATTACTTTGCGGATGGGACCTTCAAGTCAGCGTCTAGGCCGTTCTAAAAGATGTTTGTTATACACAGGGAGTTTGATTGGGATGATATGAGTACAAATGGGATTCCAGTTATTTACGCTCTCTTACCTGACAAGTCTGAGCAAACATGTGTACGCCTGTTTTCGCTCATCAAAGAAAAGCTGCAAGTTAAAATTTTAAATGCGATTATGAAACTTACCATTATTAAACCCCTTTCGTCGGTGTTTCCGGACACCAAACTGACTGGTTGCTATCATCACTTTAATGACGCTGTTTGGAAACAGTCCAAAAAAAATTAAATGAGAGATGCAGAAAGAATTTAAAAGAAATAATACTGGCAACCCTTAACCAGGCCCCAGTACGATTCGGTCCCACATCTTTTTTCGTTGTCCTTTCCAGGCTCTGGTAATATAAAATCCACAATTTATAAAGATGGCTTCCCTAAATAAATTATCTATGGGACCAGAATTAAAAACTGTGTATCCGAACGCAATTGATTTCGTGAGTCGGTTGCGCGCCTCTGTTTTCGTAGCAAAGTGAACATTTTTATTAATAATGTCGAAAAAATAAAAGGTATGTCGTGCAATTTTTGGATATGTTGTAGATTATTTGTTTTTCTTGTGGATTAAACATATTTTTTTGTAGATTATTGTAAATATTTGTTACAATATCTTCCCAAATGTTGTGGGACAAATGTGACCGTTGCCTGTTAACGATTTTGTTTTGTAGGGCATAAGCTACCTTTGCCTGATTATGATTATATTATTTCAGAAAACCGTTAAAGACCACGGAATTGAGAACATCCTCCAATAATGGCAGTCGTCGGAAGAGAGTAGCGAGGATGTCGATTGTGGGGCGAGTCTTACAGACTACTATTCTCAAGCTATGGACACTGCTTTGGACAACATGCAAGGTATATCGAATGACGATTTGTTGCATATACTTGAGGGGGGTAGTCCTGCACAAGCACAACTGTTACAAGAAAATACCCACTATTTGTCAAATTCAGACCAGGAGGTTCTGCATGTCGACAAAAAATATAAATCACATCTTTCATCGAAATCTTCACTTGCTGATTCAATGCTAGGTCCATCAAAGCGTGACACAGAAGCTTCATCTAAGTATCCAACAAAGCGCACACTACCTACTTTAATATGCACATACAGAGATTGCTTGTCTCAGCGTCCACCAGCACACGACACACCAGAACCCGTGGCCAGCACATCCCAGTTTTTGCATACACCGATACATCTGGACAATGCTGTTTCTGGTCATTCCCAGCTTTCACCTACTTTACCTGGTGCCAGGACGATTACACCCGATGCTTCACCAGACTATACATTTCCGTATAACACCGTAACAACTTCACCTCAACATATGCCAAAATCTAAGATTTCACATACCAACAGAGAAAGTGTGTCTCGGAGTCTGGGAGATTGTGAGCAAACTCCTGACGTTATAGTTGAACAAGAAGAGATGGCCATTACCTTAGCTCCAGACGATGATCAACTTTCTGAGCTACTTGAGCCAACTTATGCTGAATTACAGGCGAAGCAAAGAAAGGGGAGTACAAAAGTACGTTACTTTGAAGATCGCGATTTTAGTTGACAGTTACTACCTACAACAAAACACGACAACAGAGGTACCCCATTTGACCATTTTATGGATATGTCGAAAACACAACAAGTATGCGAGTTTAAAAGGCAGCCAGTTTTCGAAGGATGTAGACAGTAATGAAATTAAGGCCTTTTTGGCTATAGTGATTCTTACGGGAATTGCCCCCACAATCAGATATCGAATTATACTGGAATTCAGACCCATTTTACAATAATCAGGAAGTATCTGGAACAATGCCTTGTAAAAGATTTTAAAAAATATTTAGGGTTTGGGTCCCGGGACGTCTCGTGTCCGAAGTCCCGGGACTTTTTGTAAATTTCGTTGTCTCGTGTCCCGGGACTTTTGGGTCGAGACTCGAGACGAAACACGATAGTCGTATGTATTGTATTAATTTTTATTTTCAAAGCATTGCATGAGCCTAGCTAGCGCCATCTGTTACTGTAATGAATAATTACTTGGTCTACATACTGAGTTTGCCGCGCCGCCATTTTGTTTATCCTGCCTGACACAAGCTCAGTCGCAAATTTCATTGAGTGTGGTGGGGTGCTTTTGTTGCAGTAGCGATTATAAAAATTCAACGACGGCCATCGATCTCATGTAAGTTCTTGATTTTGTTTACTTCAATGGTAAATTAAGTAGGTAAGACGTTTACATAGGTTTCATGATAGTGACTTGACAAATAATCTTCATATCTGTTATCATGTATTAATTATGTTTAAGTTATGTCTGTTATGGTTTTTTTTATAAAATACATAATAAAGTGATAAGTACTCACTCAGTGTATAAACTTATGAAATTAATTTTCGATTATTATTATTTTTACAGATACTTTAAACAAAAATAGATCTTTTAATATGGAGCGTACAGCAAAAGTATGGAAACATTTTAAAAAGATAAATGAATCAACAGCACAGTGTTCGTTATGTCCAAAACAAATTTCATGCAAAGGGTCGAATACTACGGGCCTTGACAGACACCTCCAAAGAGTCCACAATATTTCTGTGAATCAACCGCCACCGGATGAATCAAAATCAGTTGTACAACCTGGGACATCTTGCGAACCGGAATCAAAAAAAATTAAACGTGAAAATCAGTCTGAAATTACACGATACGTTGCTAGAAAGTCTTTGTCTGAAATAATTTCTCGTTTGGCGGCAGAGGATGGCCTTACTATAAGAGCAATCACAAAGAGTAAATTTATTCGTGAGAGTATTACCCAGCGAGGTTATAAAATGCCTAAAAACGAAACTGAAATTATGAAAATTATATTAAATTATTATGAAGAAAAAAAAGCAGAAATGATTCAGAAATTTAAAAACTTGGTCGCTTCTGGTACACGTTTCAGCCTTTCAGTAGACGAGTGGACCAGCGTCCGAAACCGAAGGTACTTTAATTTGTGTTTGTATGTTGAGGACGGAGAAGTTTTCAATTTGGGATTAATCTATATACCAGGTAAATGCGGTGCTGAAGAGACCAAAAAAATGGTTGAAGATACATTAAAAAGATTTCAATTGGATTTTGAAAAACATATTGTAGCCACCACCAGCGATGGCCCAAATGTAATGAAAAAGTTTGGCAGGGAAAGCCCCAGCGAGATGATCCTATGCTTGAACCACGCAATCCATCTAGGAGTTGTAGATACATTTTATAAAAAGAGACAGGCTACATCCGCAGTTTCGAGCTCCGAAGATACCGATGATAGTGACGATGAAATAATGGAGAACAAAAACTCTTCTGATGACGAAGCGGACGACAATGCCAGCTACGACACAAACTTCCGATTACAACCCATTGATGAAATTAAACGAGTGCTCGACGAAACAAGGTCCTTAGTGAAATTATTTAGAAAGAGTCCACTGAAAAATAGCCAATTACAGAATTATGTGAAAGCTGAATTTGGGAAAGAATTCAGTTTACTACTGGATGTCAAAACAAGGTGGAATTCCATCATTGTGATGGCAGAACGGTTTCTGAAGCTCAAAAATTGCGTGAAGAAAGCTTTGATTGATTTAAACATGTTAGACAAGTGGAATGAAGACAATCTTCTTCTTTTGCAGTCGATTGTTGATTTGTTGCAGCCAGTCAAGATCCTGCCTGACACAACATACAGCTGTAGAAGCCTTAGGGAGACAAAACGCTACGTTACTAACAGCTGAAGCAATAATTGATGTATTACTGAAAAAAATTCAATCGACAACGACAAATGATGATTTATCGAGTCAGTTCTTAGAAACTTTAAAAGCTCGTCTAGAAGAGAGAAGACCACAACGAGTTATCTGTTTATTAAAATATTTACACACTGGTCATCACACCTCACAGTCTCAAAACACGGACTTTTTTACTTCAAATTTAAGTAAAACTGCCCTAATTGGCTTTGCGGAAGAACTGTATTGCAGGCTTTTTGAAAATATACCTCACATCCCGACACCAGATATGGAAATAATAAGCGCTGAACCTAGTACTAGTAGCTCTCAAGTACACAACGAGCCGGATGAGTCGTTTGTAAATCAAATGGAACAAGCAATAAAAAAAATCAAAGAAAATGTACCCGAGGTTCAAAAAACAACAACAAGAGCAACATTGAAAAAGGAGTTTCAGTTGTTCGAAGCAACCGGAAAACGTACAGAAAATTTAGAACTACTTTATAAAGCCTTAAACTCAATTAAACCGACTTCTGTTGAAAATGAGAGAGTGTTTTCCTTGTCCGGTGGCGTTATTACAAAAATCAGAAGCAGATTGTCGGACAAAGCTGTTAATGCTCTGATTTTTTTAAAAGCCTATTTTATAAAATCAAAGTAATTTTATTTTTTTAACTGATTAATAATTTGAAAGACTGATTAAAAAGTCTGTTTTACAGATAAGGAAACAAATCTGTGATTATAAATATTACCAAATTATGATTAATATGATTATGACATGATATTAATTAAATAATTAAAGAAACTTAGTAACAATCATACTAACTTTTAGTATGATTGTTACTAAGTTTCTTTTATTATAATAATATTTAATAATTGTTTTAAATTAAAAGTTAATCTGTGACTATAGGAATAAACATACCAATTATTTGACATATTAAAGTTAAAACTATTGTGATTATATTTTATGTTTAATAAATGTTGATTTAACCGATAATTAATGTTGATTTTTAAAAAAATCCCTTTTTATTAATACGTTTCACCAGAAATCAAAGTTCAAATTTTATAATTAAAAAAAGTCTCGAAGTCCCGGGAAGTCCCGGGACTTTGATCGTAGCCTGTCTCGTGTCCCGGGACGTTGAAATTGTCGAGAATTCCCAAACCCTAAAAATATTAGAGAATATACACGTTTGCGATATTACTACTCATTTACCACAACATCATAAAGATCATGATAAACTTCAAAAAATAAGGCCTATGTTGAACATTTTAAATAAAACTTTTCAAGAAAACGCTACCAATTCTCAATCACAATCAATTGATGAAAGCATGATAAAGTTTAAAGGTCGTGATTCTAAAAAACAGTATATAGCCGGGTAAACCGATTAAACGAGGGCACAATGCGTGGTGTAGATGTGATGCGAAAACAGGATACCTTTACCAATGTGACATCTATACAGGTAAAGATAAAAATGCCGACAGTGAAGGACTGGGTTACAGAGTGATGAAAAATCTGTGTGTTAACGTACCAAAGGACACATTGATAGTCTTTGACAATTTTTTTTCCTCTGTCTCGCTCTTTTGGAATATTTATATTACAAAGGAATATTTGCTATTGGTACTGTTAGACTATCACGAAAAGGACTTCCTAAAGATTTTGTTAAAGAAGAAAGTAGGAGAGAACAACTACAACCAGGAGAATTCACATACCGATACTGTCACCCTGTTGGGGTAGTTAAGTGGAAAGATACTAGGGGTGGGCGTTAATTCAACGAACGGCTTTTTTAAACTGTTAATCTAATGTTTACGAATTAACTGCTTTTTATTTACCGCAAAACCCGTTAAATCTATTAACTAATTCATTCAACTATTTTGGAAAAAATATTATTTTTATATTATTATTTTGAAGCTGCAAAAGCAAAACCAGCTAGCCTAGCCGAGTGGACGCGAGTGCGACTAATACCTATGCGAGCGAGCGAGACGGCGCTAGCTTAAAATTGTACGAGCGAGAGTGAGAGAGATTTATGTTTCTAAGTTCGCTTGCTCCGGCTCGCGCCGCCGGCGCCGCGCTGCCGCGCCGCCGGAAGGAACAGGTTTTTGCTTGTAAACATTACAATCAATTAGTTTGTTTGAGTGACAGGTTGAAGTTCAACACTTTTTTATTTCTTTCGTGAAAGTGTAGATTTCGTTTTGTAGTTAATTAATGGTTTTTATTTTGACGTTGTTAGGTATATAGTTTTTGTATTGTTAAGTGTACAAAAATAAATAATTGTTTTAAAAGGTAAAATAATTCTAATTAATTTGCAAAATGTCAGCAGCGGCACGTAAAAATACAAGTATATTGTGGCGTCATTATGAAAAGGACAGTGAGAGTGGGAAAGCTTTATGTAATATTTGTAGGGAAAAAATAAGTTATAAGACAACGATTTCAAATTTAAGAAGTCATTTAAAAAGAAAACATATTTCTACTTTTACGTCTCTTGTATCCGAGGAAAAAGGAGTGTCGGAATCAACAAGCGCTGTCGAAAATGAAGGTGAGCCTGCTACATGTTCCAACCAGCCAAGTACTAGTTTGGCCTTGCCAAGTATTAGATCCAGCCAATCTCATTCACCACCAGCTGCAAAGCGACAAAGGGCTTTGGACTCATATGTTCATAAAAAAATAAGCTTGGAACAGAAAAAAAAAATTGATCGCGACTTACTGGATCTATGTATTGATGGATTTCATCCCTTTTCTTTGGTAGAAGAACGCTCTTTTATAAAATACTCTCAATGGATACCAGGATATAAATTGCCGACTCGAAAAACTTTATCTAATTCTTTGTTGCAAGAGGCTTACACGCAGACGGAGCATATTATTAAAAAACAAGTTGCTGAAGAAGTACAGACTATGTGTATAACTACAGATTTATGGACGTCACGAGTAACGGAAAGCTACATTGCTGTGACAGGTCACTACATTACAAAAGACCTAGAATTTAAAACGGTATTATTGGGATGCTGCCATTTTTCTGGTAACCACACTGCTACGAATATTGCCGATGAAATAAGTGCATTAATTGATAATTGGGGACTTAAAGACAAAATAAATTTCGCGGTCAGTGACAATGCGACAAATGTTGTCAAAGCAATAAAAGAGGGCTTAGGGTGGAAGCACTTTGGTTGTTTCGCACATACCCTTAATTTAATAGTTAATGATGCGCTAGTATTGGTAAAGGGCCTTATTGAAAAGGTTAAGACAATTGTTGCACACTACAAAAGAAGTACTGTTTCTTCAGAGAGACTTTCAAAGTATCAAGTGCACCAAAGCATTTAATACAAGATGTGGAAACAAGGTGGAATTCAACTTTTTATATGGTACGAAGATTTATAGAATTGCAAGAGGCTGTACGTTCGACGCTAGCGTTAGTTAATAAAAACCTGCCAGTAATCACCAATGATGAATGGTCTACCTTGTCACAGCTTTGTCAGATTTTACGACCGTTTGAAGAAGTAACAAGCATGATGAGCGCACAAAACTATCTAACAGGAAGCTATGTCATTGTTATGACGCGATGTCTTATTGAATCCTGTAATAAAATATTGGCAAAACCTGATTTGTCAAGCCTAGTGTCTGATGTAGCCCTATTATTGAAATCAGGCCTAACCGAAAGGTTCAAGAATATTGAACAAAGTGGAACTTTGTCAATAGCCACATTTATGGACCCCCGATTTAAAATTCAAGCTTTTTCCGATCGGAATGAAGCCGTTAGAACGAAGGAGAAAGTTAGAAACCTAGTGGCAGGAATTATTTCCAAAAAAGATAATTATACTGCACAAACCGTTCCGGAATCCAATACTAGTGAGAGAGATGAATTAAGTCCTTGGGAGATATTCGATTCGATAGTAAGCCAAGGTCAGAGCCAAGGTACACCAGTCTCTGCGGCTATTAAGGAAGTAGATATGTTTTTGTCGGACGAATTACTTCCGAGGAAAAACATTACAGGTGCATGGAACTGCCCCTTGGAGTGGTGGAAAAACCATAAATACGTGTACCCAAATTTAGTAGAACTATTTATTAAACACTGCAACATCGTCGCGACGTCAGTACCATGCGAGCGAATGTTCTCAAAAACTGGACTTATTATAAATCAGCGCCGGACACGATTGACGACTAGTAAAGTCGAAAAATTGATGTATTTAAATGTGAATATGAACCCTAATAGGTTTAAATAAAATTAAGATTGTGTAAATATTAAAAAAAAAATAACAAAAAATGATAAAAAAAATACAAAAAATGAAAAAAAAAATAACAAAACATGATAAAAAATAGCACAAAATGATAAAAAAAAAGTATTGCAAGAAATAAAACAATATAAATAACTAAGATGATTATGTATATAAAAAAATAAAATGATTCTGTACATAAAATGAATTAAACTTTTAAATACGCCTGGTAATGTTATATCTTTTTTCGCCACTACGCCAGCCAGTCCTAAGCCTGGAAAAAGTATGAAGGGAAGTTTATTTCATTTAAATGACGACTTAAATCATTATTTAAAATTTACTCGTCACTTAAACAAGCTAACTTAAAAACACGAAAACGTTGTTATAGTTTTAGCAGTACGCGACGTAACATCAACTCCTTTTTCAATTTGAACAAAGTTTCGTCCATTAACTGCTGCGTTGGTACAAATCTGCTACATTAATGAGAACCTGTTAATAACGTTAACGGCTTTTTTAACAGGTTAACAGGATAAAATTAACGGCTTCGTTGCGTTAACCCAAAAATCGTTAACGACCCACCACTAAAAGATACTAAAGACGTGACCGTCCTTACAACAGCCGTAAACCCTAGAAAAATGGAACTAATAGAAAGAAGACAAAAGAATGGCGAAAATAATAAAATGTATTGCCCATCTGCTATTGCTGATTACACCCGAAATACGGGTGGAGTTGATCATTTTGATCATTACCGTAGCTCATACTCCATTGGACGTAGATCCAAAAAGACATGGCCTCGATTGTTTTGGTTTTTATTTGAGTGTGCTGCAATAAATGCTTATATCAATAGTTAACAATGTATATGGAGACCGAACATTAAAAAGCGAGTTCCATATACATTGAACAATTTACCAGGCGATATCAGAGAAGAAAAAGATAAAAATAAGTTCAGTAAAAAATTAAAAAAATATTTAACTAACACATTACCTTAATATTATATACTATACTTAATTTACATACCTAGATATCTATGTATAAGAAATGTTTAACGAGATCCAACAGACAAACTATGTCGATAGTTTTGTTGGACATTGCATCAGATTTAATGTTTTTTATCATGTACCTGTTTAATAAATAAATAAATAAATAAATAAAAAAATAAATATATCAACATGAGAATGAAACAAGGAAAAACATACATCGAGATTTACATTTGCGTTTGGCCAGAAAATTAAAGTCTGAGAAGAAAGAGGTGCAGATTCTACGAGAGAAAAGGATACGCGTTCGAAGTACATGTGCCAAATATGTAAGGTGAACCTTTGTGTGTACCCCTGCATGATACATTTTCACCAAACCTCAGAACAACAATGTTGATAGATGAATTTTTATCAAAAACCCTCTCATTACTTTTTTTTTAAATATATTTCAAAGTTTTTTTGATAGTAACTGTCGTGAGAATGATTCATTATTAAATGATGTAACGGTTTTCTCACGCGTATTTATCGGGGTAGCCTACTGCGGCCTGAGCTACATTGGGGAAACCCGGCGCAATGTAGCAACCAGACTTGGCGAACACATACGCAGCATGAAGAGTATGGACACCGAGAAGTCGGCAGTAGCTGAACACGTCTGTAATGCGGGGCGGCTCACTATATAAGATTCGACAAAGCCTCCGTACTAGCGAGGGAAAAATACTTCGTGCCGCGGAAAGTACGGGAGGCTATATAAATCAGCCGTCACCCGAATTTTAACAGAGATTGTGGATGGACACTGCCATCAGCGTGGAAACCAGCACTGAATGCTGCGTCATTTCAAACGACGCTAAGTCTGGAGTGCGACGCGGTCAGCACGGTATGCACCGACTCAGCCAGTACGGGAGCACGGATGATGACGATGACGACGGCGGACCCCCCACCCGCGACACCGGCGTCGCCGGCCCCTCCGCCGCTCACAGCGCGGCGCTACGCAGCGAGATGCGCGGCCGCTGACGTCAGTTCGACTCGCGATCCCGCCGCGTCTGCTCATGATTAAGGACTCCGGTTGGGTCCGAAACTAGTCGGGCTACCCCGATAAATACGCGTGAGTAATTTATGTTCAATATAAATTCAAAGTAAAATAGTCCTCAAAATAAAACCACTGTTATAACAGTACATATATACCTAACTTATTTATAATATCCCACCATAACTCTGCGAAGTACCCCCTGCATTTTGAGTTAATTATTAACCTAACAAGAAAAAAATCCAAGAAAATTATGTTTAAATATTAAGTAGTCGCACTGAATTTTTTAAATTTCTATCCACGCGATTGGAATATGTTGTCCCACGTATTTCCTTTAATTTTCCAAGTCATTTTCTAATTTTCTTTGTTTGTATGACATAACAATTATAATACTATATAGAATCAATAGTTGAAAGTTATGTAAGTTGTGTAGTTCTCTTGGGCCTGGTTATAGGTTAAAAGTTAAAAAAGGTAAAAAAATGCAACCGGTCTGTCTATACTAAACACGTTAACGTCTGATATCATAAAAAGCAGGCTAAACAGCTCATTTTATATATTACTACAAAGTCAATTAAAAAATGTCCCAAGGAAGTTATCTGGAGAGAGATGGACACTGGACATAAAATGTTAGCCCTGGGCATCTATAAAAAGTCTAACTCATGTTATAGGTAATTAAGCAGATTATTTTGTTTGCCTAGCGTGAGCTCTCTTAAGGCATTACTCAACAAAATACCTATTGGTTGCGCGTAATGTGTATGTTTGGTGTTTTAATTGCGTCATCTGCCGGCAAAGCCCCGCACTTCATGATGGCCCTGCGGCTGTTTGGGTTTCGATAGAACCCAATAGCTGGCGCTGCATCATAATCATCGACAAAAAAATTCAAGATGACAAGATGTCAAAAATATCTCTTGTCTCTGCTTGATTGTGCCGCTGCAAACGTAGTTCCTGCTTTTTTGTAAAAAATAACCTTTGGATAGACCCGCAAGGAGTGCAGTGTTCCACATCTGGAGTGCCGTGATCCTGCGACTGGTGAGTCCGTGTAGTTTGACGTAGTTGTGATATTTCTCATATATATTGCCGCACCGCGCCGCTCCGCCATCAACTTACGTTTCTTACCAGTCCGAATCCCTCCACTTGGCCTGGAGCTATTTACACGCTCCACCATTATATTTTTTGGTCCTTCGAGCCGGATACATCAGCATAACACCTATTTCTAATATTTCTTACGTAATACTAATTTCAGTTTACGTATTCCTACATCCGCCATATTTTGTAAAATTGAATTTTCTTGGTTACATTTCCTAATCCAATATGGAAGGTTACAAAATAAATTGTTACGATCTAAGTCAGAAGTTATTTTTCAAAGGCTTACTAAATTGTACGATCAATCTAAAAAAGTTGTCTGTACTGCAGACACGCGGTCAACTGAAAACTTTATGGCAGACTCGGAAATGCTTGATGAAATGCGCCATGAGTTTATATCATTCGTTGACAATATTAACCAGTTAAATATGGAAATTAACCCAGATTATGAGCCGATTTCAATGATTTAGTTTCCTTTGAAGATATCTATACTCGTATAAAACGTGTGCGTAATAATATTAATTCCGCTAAACAGCAACATAATATACCTACAACATCATCACAACCAGTAAAAGGTATTGTTAAATTACCGCCCATAGTAATTCCTTCTTTCGATGGCAAACCTGAAAATTGGCCCATGTTTTATGAATCCTTCAAAGCGAATATACATAGCAACCCACAGCTGTCTGATTCGCAGCGGGTTCAGTACCTAATAGGTAAACTGACGCATAATGCATTACAAATAGTCGCCGGTATTGTACCAACGGGCAAAACTTATTCTATTATTTGGAATAGCCTAGTAAAAAAGTACCAGGACAAACGCTCCTTAGGAACTTTCTATTTAAACAATATTTTTGAGTTAAAAAATTGCTTTCATTCCGCAAATTCATTAAATTCATTTATTGAAAAGTTTTCTGCTTCAATCGCCGCTATCAAGCAATTAGAGATTCCCGATCTTACAGATTTCATATTATTACATTTTGCAATAAAAAGGTTAGACATTCAAACCGTACAATCTTTCGAGTTATCCGTTCGTGATACCGAAATACCCACTTGTGAGGAACTTATTTCGTTCGTACAAGATCAAGTTAAAATATTAGAACGCTCGGGCAACAATAACAACTTTTCTCAAAACCGTAATTCTTCGTCAATTTCAAACAAGAATCAGAACATTAGTAAATTCGATTCAAAGTCGCGTACATTAATTAGCAAGGGCGTCGCCAAGGGGGGGCAGGAAGGGGCAGCTGCCCCCCCCCTAGAGATTCTAAAAAACTTGCCAAATATCACGCAACCAAAGTCCTAAGTATTTGACTAGATTCGCTTGAAGTTCAAGCCTTGAACAATCATTCCCATGCGTTGAAACTCGAATGAATTCACCAATTCCACTCTTAAGAGCCATTTCACAAAATGATTGCGCTCAAGTTTAGGTAAAAGAGTGCGTCATTGTCTATGTGTGCGTAGCGAATCACACGAATGCAATATAAACAGTGTAACATCAGTAACATGAGAGTCAAGACCGACGAAACAATCTTGAGCCGTTATTGTAATATGTTTTGGTAAAAATTATAGATTTTGAAAAATTGAATATTTATTTAGCGTAATGCGTTTACACATTACGCTAAATAAAATAAACAAAGAAACACTGATAGGTATTATGTAAAATATTTATAGCGAATGATACTTATAAAAAAATGGTTAAATAGAACACGGGGTGGATGTACAATGGGGCCGGTGTTTCCTTGTCGTCTACGTCGGATCAGATACAAAAGTGCTACCCTCTTCCATGCGGTTTAGACAGTTTCTCATTCTAAAATGCTAAAAAAATAACTATTAATTTCCGATATCTACGTATAAATCAATGTTAAATATAAAAAAAGAGTATAAAAATAAATATATTTTACCAGACAACTGATATACCGACTTAATTATTGCAAACAATTAATAAAAAAATATATATAATTATATTACAAAAAAAAAACACATCTTAACAATATGTGAAAACAAACAAAATCTAACTTACGAAAAAAAAAAATACAAAGCGGATCAAAATTATGTGGTCGTAGTATAATATTCACTTTATTTCGTGAGCGCTCGGAAATCGGGACGACGGAAAAAATTGCACGGGTCCTTCCACGACGGGCGCTCGCGCCGTTCTGATCGGTACACACTTAAGGTACAAGTTGGCAGCCGACCGCAGGCGACAACTGCAGACGACATGTCGTCGCTTCATGTCGTCGCGACACGTCGTTGCGTCCTGTCGCTGCAGTCATGATTTCGATCCCGACTGCAGACGACAACTGCAGATGGCATCCAGTTGATTCCGAGCGGTCCGTGAAATAAGATGTCTGACGTGTTTGAGAATAGTGATCGCAATTTTTTACGTCTTTTATTAGAAGAGGAAGATGATGATGATGACTTGCTTTTATTATACAGAAATAGACGACAAGCCACATGTCCTATGATTAAACGCAGAGCAAGTGAGGGATCTTTTATAATCGCGTTTAGATAGTTTTTGTGAGATGCATCGTACAGTGCAGGATGGTGGGCAACCTGGTTTATAAGTTTTTCTTCTTCAGAATCGGAAAAATCCATTTTGAAATGAAACACGCTCGACGTGTTGTTGCTCCGGCGTCAGCGACACTACTGATTTGCGGTCGGGCGACACTGACATCTGACGCTCGGCGACGCGTCGCTAGCTTCATGTCGCTAACTACGGAGGGAATTTCATAGAAATACATAGAAACCAGTAGTGTCGTTGCGACATGTCGTCTGCAGTTGTCGCCTGCGGTCGGCTGCCAACTTGTACCTTTACGTTTAGTAATTTATTGTGATTTAGACTGATGTTCAAATTGATATTTTGACAAAATTTATGCAAATATTGTCAAAATAACTATAGGGTTCGATTTTCTAAAGAACATAAATTATTTTGGAATAATTTTATTTTCACAATTACTTCGTATTTCAACTAAAAAACACGTTTAAAAAACAAAATAAAAGTGAAAAATTGGTCGAAGAATTTATTTTTTTACTCATTAATGGTAATAAAATTCAGGAATCTATTTCATTAAGCGACTACAAAAATACATGTCTGACCCTGTATGTATTTTTTTAAGTTTCATTTATGAGTATTATTGATAGATTTAGGTCCAGTTTCACCATACTCTGTTTGTTAAGCGACGCGACGGGACTAAGACAAGTGTGCAGGACATTATCACGCTACTGAAGTGTACCGATCCTGACGACGTGCCGACGTTTGTGGCGAGGGACTTGAACAAGTTACCTCCAGTCACATTCGACCACGTCGACGTTACGAGCCTTTTGAAAGACATTGTGTCTTTGAAAGCTAGTTTAGCTGATGTGCAGAGGAAGTTGGAGACATCACAGATGACCGTCGCAGACCTGCGCACAGAACTCAACGAGTTGCGCAACTCTGTGGCGTTAACTGGGTCACCGGCGCGTGTAAGCTACGTAAACACGCGCCGAGGTGCTGGCTGCCTCGACACATCAGTCACGAGTTTCGCGTCAGCAGTTTTGTCGCCGGCGCCGATTGCTGCGTCTGCGTTTCGCGCGCCTGGTGTGCAACGCAGCCCCGCTCCCGTCCCCGCAGCTCTTCCCCGCAGCGCTGCCCGAACGACGCGACCCTCTGACCCAGTGGTCACTGTGAGCGTTCCCACTGCTCCCCCCGCAAAGCCCGTGGCCGTAAAGGAGAAAACCCGGGCTGATGATGACGGCTTCGTGACGGTGCAAAGGAGGAAGCGCCGTCAGAGGAGCTGTAAGAACCGCTGCGGCAAGGCTCCTTCTGAGCCCAACGAAAACCTGCGTGCCGCGAAGCCGAATACGCCGGTGTACATTTCCCGTCTTCACTACACCACTGACGCGGAGGACATCGTCAAGTACGTTCGCCAGAGGCTGAAGTTCGTGCCGAGAGTGCAGCTGCTGGAGTCGCATCGCAACGTCAACTTCAAGGCGTTTGTGGTGCGCATACCAACATGCTACCTGCCTCAGGTGATGGACGAGAGCTTCTGGCCACAGAATGTGGTATTTCGTCGGTTTCGCGGACAAGTGCCACCGGAACGCACAAAGACATAGTGCACCAGTGTTACTAACATAGATTTAAGTTGTATTTACTAACAAAATTGTTATTATTGTATGTATACTTAGGTTAAGGTATTTGTCTATGGGTCTTTGTTACCAGATAATAAATGATTTATTATTATTATTATAATCGGTCATTTACTAATGGATTGTTAATAGTTAACGGTCTGTTATGTCGTCATGTGTCCCACGGCAAAAATTTAACAAGGCATTAGTAAATCTGCCATTTAACTGAATGACGGGCAAGTCATTCGCTCTTATTTTAAGCAACCAGATTGAAGTGCTCGCTTCCGACGTGTATTTATATGGAATTGGACGACATTTTACATAGTCGTATAATACGTCGTTTGATATGCTATGCGATCAATTTCAAACGTCGTTTGCTCCAAGCGGTTTCAATGAAAGCAACCTCTCTTGATTTTAGCCGAATGAAATGTCAAGGTATCTAGGTGTTGTTTACGTTTTGATTAGTTGTGTTCGGTTTGTCGCGGTGTAATTTTTTCGCGATTTTTTGAAATAAAAAAATGTCGAAGAAGACACGTGGACCGAATTTTACCACACACGAAAAAGAACTCCTGATAGAATTAATTTCACGGCATAAGGATATCGTGGAAAATAAAAAAACGGATGCCGTGACCAGTGCAACGAAAAATGAAGGGTGGAAGAAACTGGCAGAAGAATTTAATTGTTTAAGTTCTTTTCACGTGCGTCACGTTGAGCAATTAAAAACCTGCTGGGACAACATCAAACGCACCACACGGAAAGACAAAGCCGCTGCCAAAAAAAATATTTTTTTAACTGGTAGGTGACACAGCTATTTGTTTTAAAACATGAACTAGCTAGGCCTGAAAACAAGAAGAACACAATATGCTACAGCTAGGCACATCCAATGCTTGTACGGTATAGCCGAGTGGTTAAGGTCATCACGCCAAACCCACTGTGCGCCGCGTGTCGTGGGTTCGATTCCCGCGTAGTACAAGCATTATTTTGAGTGATTCACAAATGCTTGTTCTGAGTCTGGGTGTCTTTTTGCATGTGAATTGTATGTTTGTGAAACCCAACGACACAGGGATTAAATTCCTTAGAGCAATAGTCGTTTTTAAAAAGAAAAGTGTATAGATTTATTCCGAGAAGTCGTGCTAAGTATTGTGTTTCTTTGCAGGAGGAGGCAAGCCTGACATTCCACCACCAGGACCACTTCAAGGACAAGTGGAAATGTTACTTGGCCCAACTTTGGATGGACTTTATAATCCTTATGACTCTGATATACATTTCTCAGATCAGGAACTTCGTAATTCAAATACTGAAATTGAAGTTCTTAATAAAAAAGTATATTTATGTGTTATATTTTTATAGTAACTTTAATTAACATAATATTATACGAGGTAATTTTTTTATTTATTTACCAGGATGATATCGAGTCTGGGGTCGTTCTGGGATCACAGACAGTACTCAATGCCAATGCGCCTTCTTCACCAATGTTTAAAGATTCCAGTATGTCTCAGAAAAACAAAGGCATTATTCCAACTGAGGTGGGTAAAAATATTTATGTAGGTACTGGCAGACAAGTGGCTTTTATGGCCATTATAATTATGAAATAATTAATTACAATAATTTTTCTATTTTTTTTTAGAAAGTGGAAAATAAAAAGTGGAGCAGTTGGACTCCAAGAGATTTGAAAACTAAAGTGTCGACTACACTTTCCGCCAATAAAGAACTTTCGACATCAACATGGCTGCACCGAAGAAGGCCAAAGACTTCTTTGCAGGACAAAGTCCTGCAAAGCAAATTATTACTTATTGAGAACATGTTGAAAAATACCCAAAAAGAAGCTGCCCTAAAGGAAGAAATTTTACGAGAACAGTTAAAACAAGAAAAAATTAAAGTACCCGTCACGAGAAGCTATAAATTATGTAAACAAACATCTTTTACTAAGTAAACATTTTATACTGCGAGATAATAATAAATTGACCATATTCAATCGACATGAAATATAGACGGGTTATATGAAAGTAACAACCTATTTAATTTAGTCGGATCATATTTTAACGACGCAAAGCGCTATCGTTTGTGTTTCTTGGTACCGGAACGCGTCCGTCGCAGGGATTGTGAACTATCGGGACGCCATTTTGAAATAAACGCATCATTCGAGTTTCGAATGCGTACGAGTTTGTTTCATTGCTTTGCATATATCGCGGATCTGGTTGTTATTGTTAATTTTGTTATTGTTTCGTTATCACTTTTTTATTGTTGTTACTTTAATTGTTGCGTTAATTTTATTTGTTATTACGTATAATGGAGCCAGTAGCCAGTACATCTAAGGAAATAAATTCGCCACGAAAAAAACGTCAAAAGGTGCGTAATACAATTTATCTAAAATATATAATAAGTAAAAAGAAAGAGTTGTTTGTTCAAACGCGCTAATCTTTGGAAACTTAAGGTTAATATTAGAAGTAGGTTTTAAATTGTGAAGTAATTGGTTAGGTTAATTGGTATACCTGGAGATATAGCTTGAGCTTCGTGTGACAAGTGACTACCGGTGATTTTTACAGGTGACGAGCTTTACGGTTAATGAGAAAAATATGGTGATCAACGTATATAAGTACGTGAAAGAAAATTGGCCATCGAATGAATATCCCTACAAAACCGAAATAAATAAAAAAACAGCATCGATTTTGGGAATTGGCATAGCATCTGTGTATAATATATTAAAAGAATATAAATCAGAAGAGGGAATAAAATCACCTATCAAGTCTAAAGACAGGCCTAAATTTTATCAGAAAGTAGACGATTTTGATAAATCCGTAATTAGGAAAAAAATTCACAGTTTCTTTTTAAATGGCCAATTACCAACAATTCCCAAGATTCTTCAGGCAGTCAATGACGATGAAGATATGCCAAATTTTAGCGAAACAACTCTCAGGCGGCTAATAAAGCATTTAAACTTTAAATATATAAAACGACAGCGAAATAACGCACTTATTGATAGAGATGACATAACAATATGGCGGCGAAAATATTTGAAATCTATTAAAGACTATAGACAACAAAATCGCCAGATATTTTACATGGATGAGACATGGGTGAATGCAGGTTAGTGTGTTTTTTTTTATTGCAGTGAAACGGCAGACTACCATACGGTTCGCCTGATTGTAAGCAAATACCGTCGCCTTTACCGTGAAGTGATGTGTATGATACTGCAAATCTATTTGCAAAATAAATATAACCCACGCGCCGCCGACCTTGAGACATTAGTTCTTAAGGGCTATCACAAGTGTGTATTAATAATAATGTACTTCAACTCTTTTACTGCGCAAGACGCTAATTAACAAATGTTTAATTGTTTTTACAGAACATACCGTAAATAAAACTTGGGTAGACAAACAAGTTAAAAGTAAGAAGCAGGCTTTCCTAGAAGGACTTAGCATTGGTGCACGTAACCCAACGTCAAAAGGTAAACGATTAATAATTACCCATATCGGCAATAAGAACGGTTTTGTAGAGGGCGGTGAAAATATATTTGAATGCAAGAAGACGGGAGATTACCATGAATCAATGGATGCAACACATTTTGAACAATGGTTCGAAAACGTTCTCCCAAAACTTGGAGAAAATGCAGTAGTGGTAATGGACAATGCACCATACCACTCAAGGCGTCTTGAAAGAATTCCTACTACTGCCTGGAAAAAAAATGATATACAAAATTGGCTTGTAAGTAAGAATATTTCTTACGACGACAATGAAATTAAGACTGAATTACTGCTAAAAGTAAAAAATGTTAAAGACAATTTTAAAACTTATGTAGTGGACGAGCTTGCAAAAAAATATAAGGTGGAAGTATTGAGACTCCCGCCATATCATTGTGAGCTTAATCCAATTGAGCTAATTTGGGCCAACGTAAAAGGATATGTTGCTCGCAAAAATACAAATTTTAAATTTGACGAGGTAAAACAATTATTACAAGAGGGACTGCAGCAGATTACTTCGGAAAATTGGAAGCGTTGTGTGGAGCATGTTATCAAGGAAGAAGATAATTTTTATTCCAAAATCGATGAGATGATTGATAAAACTGTAGACAGCTTCGTGATACATGTCACTGATTCTGACACAGAAATGGAAACATCTGAATCTGACGAATAATTATTCTTAAATAATATTTATGTTAATTAATATTTGTTACTTAATAATTTATTAAATCTTAAACAAATTCATTTTTTTTGTTGGTCCAAATGTTGTGAACTCCTGAACACTTGTTTACAAAATTTATAGCTTCTCATGACGGTTACTTTAGAACGGAGAAATTGGAAATGGAACTTGAAATGTTAAAAAAAAATATATGATTTTCGACTTTTTATTTTATTTTACAAACGAATTTGATTAAACTAATACACCACATTATGTTTTTATTCTTTAGTTACATTTATGAATCATGTTTTTATTTGTACTTAAGATTTTTTCATTTGTACTAACTGTTTTCGGTCTATAAAATTTAATGCAGTTAAAATAAAGACATCATAACAACTAATAATTATAAATCAATTATGAGATGCATTTAAATGTAAACTTTTAAAATAATTATTTATTAGCTCTCTTCGCTTAGGATTTATATCTCGCATAACTCCATTATTTCTTTGTTCCCTGATATGGCCCTGACGGAACAAATCTTCCCATGGCATAATTAACTCAAGTTCAGGATCATCTGGTGGTAACTCTTCCTTTCCCTTTATTGCAATATTGTGCAGTATTCCCGTTGCAACAATAACAGCAAGACATTTTTTCACTTGTATCTGCATCCCCAAGGCAAGTACAGGGAATCTTCGTTTCCACACCCCAAACATGCGTTCAACAGGATTTCTGCTTCTGATTTGAGCCTCATTATACAGGGTGTAAGGAACATCGTGTCGGTTATGGGGACCTGGAGTTCTAGACATGATTCCAGACCCCCCTGCGTTGGAATTTTTCATCGGTCTTTTCATGAAAATTGCATTTTTTTTTCGCGTTTTTTTAATTTTATGTGTCATAAAATCATTTTTCCTACGTATTTCAATAATATTTTCATAACGAAAGTAATTATTAAGCCGTTTTCACGAAAAAAGGCAATGTAAATGAAACACTAAAAACTGCTCCCGATCAGCTGATTCGTAAAGGTACTCGTCGGTCATCGCTCTCTCGCAAATCTAACCGAAAGTGACGTCATAACCGAACCAATACATGAGCGTCAACCGTAAGAGATAGCGCAACTATTGCGCGCGCACTCGCACTCATTATTCGTAATCCTGCCTACTATTCCTTTAAAAAAAGCCGCGCGCTTTGTAGGCACCGCTAGCCGCCTTTGTCGACACCGTCAGCGCGCCGACAAACACCTACAGCGGTATCGGCGAGTGACGTACCTGTGACACTGGATAAAATAGTACATCGATTTTTGTTACACGGGTTCCATCTTATAAAATAAAAAATCACTTTCTCAGCGTTTATCAACTTATCGTACTACGAAATTTATTAAAACCTTTTATTATTAACAGTTTGTTATTGTTTAGAATTCTGTAGTTCTAAAACATGTTGTTATAAACAATAATTTATTTTTTCTAAAATTAAACTCTGTTTTGTTACTAATATCCATCATCTACTAATGAAATTCCTGCCTAAAAATTTTTATCATTTTTTTTCCTACGAACTGCTGAATAATTATTCCAGTCACATAAAACAATTATGTTCTTACACAAAAGTACATTTTGTGATTAATCAATTTTAAAGGTTTAATTTAAGTACTTTACTGTCAAGAATAATTTTACGATATTCACTTCGACCTCATGTAATTTATCGATAAAGAATCATAGGTACCTAGGTCCAACACTACTCAAAGGTAAAACCGAAAGTTCGGCTTTTTTCAAAATAGTACCTATTTTTACTCAGTTTGTTCCTTACGCTAATCGAATGTGCATGTGCAATCGGGTAATTCGCGGACTAATTATCGTGTAGGCAGACAATTTTATTGTGTTAAGTGATATAAGTGCGTGTGTTGTGTGTGTATTATTTAAATTACGATCCTAGTAGCTCGATAGGTTATTTTACCGCCCGGGAGAATGGCAACATGCTAATGTGTTATGGCGAAGCACGTGGCAATGCAAGTCTCGCGATGAACATTTACTGGACGCGGTACTTTTTGCCCCGGGTTCAGCAGCAGATTTTTCGCCGCGCCAAAATTTGTGTGCACGTAGATGGCGGACATTTCGAACCTTATCTGGTTAGAAGTGAGCGAGATTAAGGTAAGAGTAGGTTTGATTTAATAATACACAAGACCATAGAAATCTAAATAACAAGGTAATAGAAATGGCATACACCGCGGCGATCTATCGAAACGCATGTCGCCGGTGGGCGGGGCTTCAACACATTCACAGCAAATAACTACGCAATCACGCAAACATTAACATCGAGAAGACCAAGCAAACAACACTAGGCTGTACATCTATTGTAATAAGGTTGACTTTGTCGTTGTATGGATTCACTAACTCACACAGTCATTGCATTTTTTTGCGTTAGTCGTAGTGATTACGTAAACTACACTAGGGATTGACTACGGATATAATGAAAGACGAAATTATGAGTGACAATGTTTTTTGTTGTATTCTTCTATATTATGCACTTACAAAAAAAAAAAAACTCGCTAATTGTCGGTTGACAAAAAAAAATATTAGGAAATACTTGGTAGGTAGGTTTGGTATATACCTACGGTGGTTTTTTAGTCGTCTTACAAAAGCAGCCCAGTTCATGTATCCAATGACTAGTAAACGTTCATAATAGAAAAATAGGTATTTATGAGATTTGGATAAATTTAAATTGCAATTTTTATTCAATGCTATGCTATAACGCAAGGCGTACTTTTTGAAACATTCAGTTGCGAGCGCGGTCCGAGCCGTAAAAATGGAGAGGGGCGCGGGCGGCGGCGGGCGGCAAGTTATCAAGCATGCAACTAATTTCATAGTGTATATTCGGCCTAAGTTGTAGGGTACCAATTTCGTTTACCCGTGGTAGACATCCACTTGTCTTTTGTATTTATTTCAATCCTGTGGGAATCTGAAATAAAAATATATTCAATAATATGTTCACAAAAACAAACGACTATTAAAATTGTTACTTTTCGTATACAATGTTCATTTTGGATAATTTGTCCGCACTTAACCACATCACTATTTCCGACAGTTTTGTGCGGCCGTACCACTACAAATATAAATATTATTGATAAATATTATTTTTCGTTATACATTTCTCTTTTTACAACGGTGCATTTCTGTAAGTTTCTTACTGCAGAGGCAATGATTAGTAAAGAATGCAATTGTTGCAGGATGGTGCGATATAAATATGGTTTATAATGAAGGTTATGTTTTGAAATTTAATTTTGCAATAACATCAATATTACTGCAATAATTCACTTACCGATAAAATGTTATCTATTTATTTATGTTATTACACGATGCAGATGAATTTCCAGCCTGAGAAACCCCGCAAAACACCATTTTTAGTGGTTCTTGCTGTGACGACGTTCCGCGAGCGACTGAGCGTAAGTTCGCGCGCTGGTGTCGTCCAGGACACCAGTGTGGCGACAAGGTCACGCGGCGTTGGCACTTCTATTACCTTGTTATTTAGATTTCTATGCACAAGACACAGATTGAAGTCAGAATAGTGTAAATTGATTGGTATTTTTTTTGTGATTGTTTTTCGTTACATCACAACATTTTTATAAAATGCGCGCGCGTTTCGAATGTTTCGATCGTGTCGCCGAGTGTCGCCCTCCTACCACATTACAGTTCGTGTAAGTACGTACGCTGAGCGTAAGGATCGCGCGGTAACCAATTCATTGCGTGCTCAAAAATGACTAAATCTATAAATATTAATCTCCGACGGTAGCGACTTCTTTAATATTAATTAACACGTTATTTTAAAGTCATTATGCGACTTTGGTGGTACGGTGTTCCTTACACCCTGTATAGTATATCCTCTGGGGTTTGTGGATTGTCCAGTGGCATCATGATATAAGGCCGATTCATGTACCCACTATCAGCCAATAATACAGCATCCCTATACTTGCCGCTTTCGAACAAAGCATTCCTGTAGGAAGCGTTCCAAATAGTTTGGTCTTGGCTACTGCCAGGCCATCTTGCCACCAAATCTAAAATTTCTAAATTTGCACTGCAAATCGCTTGCACATTTATGGACATGTAGCCTTTCCGGTTCCTAAAATATTCTGCATTTACCCCACCAGGGGAACGAATCCGTACATGTGTACAATCTAGAGCACCCAAAGCTTTTGGAAATTTTGCAATATTATAAAAATTCAACTGAGTTTTCCTTATCTCTTCCACTGTGTCTGGGAACTTGATACAATTGCGGCTTAATGAGGCTATTGCAGCAGTGACTCTGTGTATGATTCTGTGAGATGACGATTTACTTATACCGCAATAATCACCAACTGATATTTGTTGGGAGCCAGTCGCATAGTATCTCAAAGTCAAAAGAAGCTGATTTATGGGTGAAATTGATTCGTTTCTGAAACAAAATAAATGATTAATTTTATAAAACATTCATGTATTGAATAAGCCTTATAAATCTTACCTGTATTATGTAAATCTGTGTTCGTAAAGTTATAAGGTTGTAGGTGGATATAATCAAAATATCACACATGATAAGATGGGTTGTATAAGTGCATAAAAATACTACTCAATGATTTCTTGCATTTCATAACGTACATGATGGTCTTAATTAATTAATAGACGACTTACCGATCTGATGGATATTCTAATTTATCTTCGATCAACTGGAGAATATCATATCTTTTGATAAACGAAACCTGGTACAAAAATCGACATCATCGTATTCTTCGAAATAGCAATGACGATCTTTAAAAATTCTGGGACGTCGTACAATTCCATCTAAGCAATCTAAATTTTCTAAAATGTTATTTGCAAAAATAAAATTATATGCAGCGTCCATTTTGACGTGACTTTGACAATCTGTTAGTGTCTAACAGACGTCTTGACCGGTGATTAGATTTAATGCCTTGTTAAGCGAAGTTAACAGACGTTTAGTCGTGGTGGGACACTCGATAACTTTAACAGTCCGTTATCTGTCTTAACAGACCGTTAAATATTTAACAGAGTATGGTGAAACTGGACCTTAGGACTCCGAAGTTGACTCTGCGGTAATTTTTCAGTAAAATGGTTGTGGGAGATGGGTCATTACAAATAAAACAAAGCGATTTTAGTAAATGTGTTACATTAAACGTCAATATAAATGATTAAACTACATTTTATCTTCGTTCAATAAATTCTAGGTATTACCTAAGATGGTAATAGAGAAGCTCAAAGTCTTAACAATTCGGGAAAAAATGTGAAATGGCTCTTAATATTCCGTACTACGCTGCGCTCTGCTCTACTCTATCGTTGAAGCGGGAGAGAGGGAGTGGGGAAGCAAAGCAACATGTAACCGCGTGGCGCCCGCGCCCCCCGCACAGCCGCCTTTGTTTTGTCGTCTGTCAGTTATTCGTGCGTTAGCGTTGCCACTGCCCGCTTTTACGTTTGTTTTGTGCGCTATTATCACATCTAAATAGTTGCTGTGACCACATAATTAATATGGACATCAGAAAGTTTTTTGGTGAGTATCACTTGCGTTTAGCTTTCGTATTTTCCGTCCGTAAAATAACGTTAATTGATTTGATTATAAATGCTGATTTTGCATCGGTTTTTAAAATCGCAAAGATCCGTTTCTAGGCACGATATCCGATTCTTAAGGGTGCGGTGAACGAATACTTTTCCATACAAACGTAATACCAAAATCATTGTCGCTACGAACATATCACCGAATTAAAGTTATGTTATTCGGATGCAGACGGTATTTATCTAGGTTCCTATTAAACTTTTAGTTTAAAACATTCACTATTTACGAAATGCGAGCGAATTTCATTTCGTATATTTTAACACCGCTAACAGCATGTTTTGAACTTAATATTTCTGTACTTAAAACTTTAATATTCTTAATATCCTTTTAATAGGAACACAGATTATATAGTCTAGTTGCAATTTATCAAAAAATAAGTGGACAAATAATAAGTTTTCATTCATAATTTTTGGTATTACGGAACATAACCAAATTCATCACAAATCTGAAATGATATTATCGCTGTCGCATGTCTCACCAACGTCCAACGAGTTATGTCTGTGTGCGTGTAGGCACTGCACGTCGCCGTGGCATGCGCTGGCTGGCGTTGGGTTCGACATTATAACTATTAGGTATTATACCATAGAAATCTAAATAATAAGTTGTTATTTAGATTTCTATGTATTATTCCCAAGAAAAATATTGTTTTGTTGTTTTTAGTTAAATTAAGTGTTCATTTATGACGACGACGCAATAAGTGATAATTAAAATTAAATTAATAGTTAAAAAAAATAATAATTTGGACAACGGGTAGAGCGAGGGCGAGCACATAGGTTATGTTTACTTTTTGTCTGCTTTACTCGGGTATAGCGCGCCTAGTTACCTAGTTTATATATATATAGATATAAAAAATATCGTTGACGCTAGTCCTTGCGCAGGCTCAAGCCTGCCGCCGTCTTGAAGGGCATTTATGCTTTCAATGTGAATTGCGGACCAGAAGAAGTTGTTGCTATTTCAAATATTTTACTTTGCAGTTTTAAAAAGAAAGAAACCTGAAGGAGCAAGCAGTGACAGCGATGATCCCGTGGGTGACCTGGCGAGACCTAGCACATCCGAAGAACCGAAATTAGTTTCCGACTCTTCGATAAATGACTGCAACGAAAATGACATCGGTAAATTTATTGGACAAGCATCAATGTTATCGACTGAAATGAAGAAAGAATTGCTTGAAAACACTTGGTCTCCATCTGCGACGTATGACTTTGCGGAAGACGCTAAACATTTGAAGAGGAAATTCAATTATTCATGGTTGGAAACGTACTCTCCATGGTTGGCCTATTCCAGGCACCAAAAAGGAGCCTTTTGTAAATATTGTACATTGTTCCCGCCAAATCCAAATTCTTTTAGAGGCGTATTAGGGTCATTTATCATAAGGCCGTTTTGTAAGTTCAAAGATATTCACGAGCATTGCAAAAAGCACATGGAAACCCACTTCCATAAGATGGCACTGGAAGCCGCTAAATCATTTCTTGGAAGTGTACCTGTAGATTTACAACTCAACAAATACTCCCGGGGCATTATTGAAGAAAACCGAAAAATTATAACATCTATTATTTCCTGCATTACGTTTTGCGGGTCGCACGACTTAGCTCTGAGAGGAAAACATTATGGCGAAGGTATTCTCGAGGACTTATACAAGCTACGAATTGACGCGGGAGATTTAGTTTTGAAGAAACACTTTGAGCATGGGAAAAAGAATGCAAGCTATCGATCGATTCATATTCAAAATGAAATTATCGCAACTTGTGGAGATGTTATTAAGGCAGACATTGTGAAAAAAGTAAAAGAAGCAGAAGCTTATAGTGTGTTAGCAGACGAAACAGCTGATATTTCCGGTACTGAACAATTATCGATTGGGCTGCGATATTTTGACGAGGAAGCCAATGAGGTTCAAGAAATGTTCGTCGGATTTGTTGAGCTGAAGGGTCTGGATGCGAAATCTATTGCATATTGCATTGATGAGTTTCTGACAAAAGAAGACCTTAATCCTGCTGATAAATGCGTTGGTTTTGGATTTGACGGTTGTTCGACGATGTCCGGAAAAGACGGTGGAGTACAAGCGATCCTTCGCAAAAAATATACCAAAGCACTGTTCTTTCATTGCTCGTCCCATAAACTGAATCTGGTAATAAATGATCTCAATAGTCTTCCTGAAATTCGAAACACCATGGGAACCACTAAAGATATTATAAATTTTTTTCGGGAATCTGTTTTGAGAAGAAAATTGGTACCTAATATTGCCAGGCTCTGCGAAACAAGATGGAGTGAGAAACATAAAACTATCAGAGTATTTAAGGAGAATTTTCCTGTTATATTGGAAGCCTTAGAAAACTTATCGCGTGAAGGAAACAGTGCTACTCGAAAAAGTGCCTTTCAACTCCATGCGGCTGCTTTCAAATATCACTTCAATGCCGCGCATTGTTGGGAAACAACGTCATCGAAGCAATCACCCAGCAGAAAGCCCTTCAGAATTCTGGAAAAAATCATTAATAATACCATACTTGGACTCCGTTATTACATCGCTTGAAACACGCTTTGCTGAAGAAAATACTCCATCATTTGCTTTATCTAAATTACACCCCGCACAAATGCAAACGATGTCAGTCGAAAATCTCACAGAAACTTGCGAAACTATTGCTCAGTTTTATAATTTACCAAACATAAAAATTGAAGTCGAGCTTTGGCAGCAATTCTGGTATAATAAACCAAACTCAACAGATCAAACGGTTGTTGATATCCTAAAAGAAGCAAAAACCTTCTTTCCCGACACGGAAAAAGCGTTGAAAATTTTGATCGCTCTTCCATGCACGACGTGTACGGTAGAGCGATCGTTTAGCAGCCTCAGGAGACTAAAAACCTGGCTAAGAAGCACTATGAGTGAAAATCGCCTCAATGGTTTGGCCATGATGAGTGTGCACCGAAAACTTATACATGGAAACTTACAAGATTTTAATAATAAAGTGGTCGAGAAGTTTACAATGAATCCCCGAAAATTATATTTTAATTAACCTAATATAAACAAACAACGACCATTATAATATTAAAATCTGATAATTAAACAAAATACGCTGTACGCTGTACACTTATTCAAATTCAAACTCCTTTTTATTCTATTTTTCTAATAAATATTATTATAACTTATTTACAAGTTTTTTATTGCATAGTCAAGAGCTCGTGCTCCTGTAGCTTTACACATTGGACTCTGTACTGTCACAGAATACCTACAATTCATACCTACTTTTCTCATTCATAGAGAATGAGAAAAGTATGAATTGTAGTAAGTAAAGTCAACTTGCCCCCCCCTGCGCCATCGGCTGGCGACGCCCTTGTTAATTAGTCATAATAATCAAATAACTAAAACCGCTCCTTGCGTCAGATGCAACAGCACTGAACATTTACTTTTCAATTGCAGACAGTTTAAAGAAATATCCTCTCCTCAAGAGCGATACGAGTTTATTAAATCTAAAAATTGGTGTGTTAATTGTTTAAGCTCTTCGCATTCAGTTAAGGCGTGTAATTCGCGACATGTTTGTAATTTTTGCCAAAAGAAACATCACACTCTTTTACACTTTAATAACAATAATTTACCAGATAATAATTCGACGGTACAGCTTCATACGTTTACTCGTCAAGACAACAAACATAATAGTCAAGTTTACGGTGCACCTGTGACTTATTCTCAACCTTATGTTGATGACGCTAAGGTCGGTTTTGCAATGAACGCATCGTCCCAGCAGTCCGTCGCCGGTGTCAGTGCTCCGCACGTTAGAGATGGTGTGTCACCCGCTGCTATGATATCTCGAAAAAACAATGAATCTAACCAAACCTGCACTACGATACTTTTATCAACCGCGCAAGTTTACGCCTATCATAAATATAATAATAAGAAGATTATTCGTTTGTTATTGGACAATGGTTCACAAAATAATTTAATTACATTGAAGTGTTGTAAATTACTTAATTTACCGGTAATACCGCTTTATAATTCGTCTCTTAGGGGCGTAGGTTTATCGTCTCGTCCTATTCATGGTTATGTTTATTTAACAATTGAGTCTCGAGTCTCATCGAACAAATATTATATCCACGCTTTAGTTGTTGATTGCATAACTGAGAAACTGCCCAATTTCCAGATTAACTCTCGCGAATTTGATTGTCTCAACAAAGTACCTCTAGCTGACCTTACTTGGAATATTCCGGGAAATATTGATATGGTGATTGGTGCCCAATTGTTCCCTTATGTTGAGAAAAGTCCAAAAGGCAATGTTACAATCTTCCAAACCCAACAAAGTAACAAACTTCCTAAATAAATTAATAGATAGAGGCTTAGTCATTAAATCTGCTAACTGATTATTTGTAGAAATATAAACCACCTTTATAAGTCCCTGTTCTACCTTTTCCTTAATAAAATTATATTTTATATCTATATGTTTGAGACGTTTCTGATCAGGATTATTAACAGTCTTTAAAGTACTCTGATTATCTTCGAAAATAGTTACATGTTCCAAGTTAACATTTACATCTTTAAGTAGTTTGATTAACCAACAAGCCTCTACAGAACTTTCACACAAAGCTACTAACTCAGCCTCAGTAGTACTTAATGTCACAATATTTTGTTTTTTAGACTTCCAAGAAATAGTATTACCATAAAGTTTAAAAACATATCCACTAGTGGATTTTCTATCTACACTTCTAGCAAAATCAGAATCAGCATATCCTACTAAAGTATTATTAATATTACAATTGTTATAAACCAACTGATAATTAACTGTTTGTTTTATGTATCTAAGAACTCGCTTTAAAGCTTTTACAAGTTTTACACTAGGCTTTCCTTGAAATCTGCTTAAGTATGAAACAGCTGTAGCTAGGTCTGGTCTAGTACTAACCATACAATACATTAAAGATCCTATGAGCGATCTACAATAGTTTTCCAATGTCATATCTATATCAGTGTTTAAGTCTAGTTGTAAATTAGGATCCATAGGTGTGTCCATGCCCTTACAATCTTGCATACCATATTTCTTTAACACAGTTTGTAAATACTTAGTTTGATTAAGATAGATCTGTCCATTTTGTTTTAATATAGAAATTCCCAAATAACTTAATTTATTATGTCCCATATCTTTCATTCTAAAATTTTTAGACAAATATATTTTTAGTTTTTCTATTTCTTTAGTATTTGACCCAAAAATTAACAAATCGTCAACATAAATTAATAAGTATATATCTTTCTTAAAATACAAACAATAATCATTTTTAGATCTCTCAAAACCATAAGTAGTTATAACCTCGTTAAATTTTTCATACCAATATTTGGGAGATTTCTTTAATCCGTATAATGACTTATTAAGTTTTAATACATGACCATTTGGTATATTCAATCCCTGAGGGGGTTTTAAGTATACATCTTCATCTATCCTACCATAAAGAAAAGCTCCTTTAACATCCATTTGATGAATATTATAGTCTCTGTGTGCTGCTACAGACAGCAACACTCTTAATGTTTGCAGTTTCAATACTGGTGAGTAAATATCTTCTAATCTTTCTGTTTGCTGAAATCCTCTTACAACCAACCTTGCTTTATATATTTCCTTGTCTCCAATTTCTTTTCTAGTGAATATCCATTTGCTATCTATTAATTTCTTATTCTCTGGTTTAGGTACTAATTTCCATGTTTCACTTTCTTGTAGAACTTTCATTTCTTCTGATATAGCATCTTCCCATTGCTGTTTATCTTCTCTGTTCTTTATCTCTTCAAAACATTGTGGTGTATCAGAATGAATTGTGAGCAAAGCATATAATAGATCTCCTGTATCTTCATCATCATCTAACTGGTAATCTGTATGCCATTTAGGTTTTTTAGTATTTCGTTTAGGTCTCTCCCTATTTGTTAGCTCCTTTTCAACCTGACTATCTTCTATTTCTTGCGCTGCATCTTCATAAACTTCTGTGTTTTCTTCTCTGCATAACTCTTCATTCTGCCTATCTTCTGTCTTTTTCTCTGTCATTCTTTTATTCTCTTCCTTTTCTGGTGATTTTCTTCTTTCTTCAGATTCTTTGTCTTTTTCTTGTGCGTCTTGGTGAGGTAGATAAATTCTTGGTACATATTTTTCTTTAGGTTTTTCATCAAATATTACATTTCTTGCATGCACTGTTTTTTGTGTTTCAGGATCAAATAGTATATAACCTGCTGAAGCATATCCAATCATTATCATTTTACGTGCTGTGTTATCAAGCTTCTGTCTGTGCTCTTTAGGTACATAATTATATGCTAAGCTTCCAAATACTCTCATGTTTGACACATTTGGCTTTCTTCCTTCCCAGAGTTCACTTGCAGTATGGTGCCTGCCTGCTGATGGACTTCGGTTACTGACATATGCGGAGTACAATACAGCATCTCCCCAAAACTCTTTTCCTAATGTCGAATCTAATAAAATTGTCCTGGCCTTTTCCATTAACGTTCTATTCATTCTCTCTGCTACCCCATTCATTTCTGGATTATATGGAACCGTGTACTCTAATTTAATTCCTTTGTAATAACAAAAATCTTGAAATTCTTTAGTTACATATTCCTTACCATTATCTGATCTAAGTTTTAATATATTCCTATTAAAATGGTTCGTAACATAATAATAATATTGTTTAAATTTACTAAAAACTTCACTTTTATTATTTAAGAGGTATATCATTACAAAATGAGTGTAATCATCAATAAAGGTTATAAAATATCGATATCCTTCTCTTGTAGGTGGGGTAATGGGCCCACACACATCTGTATGCACTAATTCTAAAGGCCTGGACGCCCTACGACCCTGTCTATTAAATGGTTGTCTTGTCATTTTACCTGTCAAACAATGTTCACACAATGTATCATAATTATTAGTTTTTAAGTCACCTAATCCATCTACCATGTTATTTTGTTTCAACAAACTTAAATTTTTTATTCCTAAATGTCCAAAACGTCTATGCCACAAGTTAACATCATCAATATTCGTGTAGTCACATTCCAGTTTATCTATTAATAATTTGACTGTATAAAGTGAACCTTCTTGATTTCCTATCATGGAAAGATCATTATAGTCATATATTCTAACCTTACCTTTGAAAAATTCTACTCTAAAACCATGGTTTTCCATTTTAGATACTGACAGTAAGTTTTTTCTTAAATCAGGAACATAATAAACATTTTTAATAGTAAAATATGATTCTTTTCTACCAACAAAACATTTTACATTAATATTACCTATGCCTTCTGCTTGTAACATAATACCATTTTTAGCTGCTGCAATTATTTTAGGTTTACTTAATTTTATGTAATTTATAAAAAAACTTTTATCATTAGTTAAGTGATCAGAGCAACCTGAATCTACACACCATGTTGTATAGTTACTTTCATTTGTATTCACCTCGCTAATACTCAGCGGTGCACCCTCTTCAAATGTTGACAAGAATGTATGATGGTCCTTTTCATTGTGCTGTCCCCTATATTATCCTCGTCCTTTGCCATGTCCACGTCCTCTGCCATATCCACGTCCTCGTCCTGTGTTTGTTTCTGGTCCTGTTTGACCGCGTCCTGCATTACCTCCTCGGGCTGGTCCGTGATGTCCTCTCCCTCTATTTCGGCATTGAAACTTCTTATGGCCCGGCAAACCACAGTTGTAGCACAGGAAAGTATTGTTGACTGCCGTTGTCTCCTCTAATTTTGTCTTCTTTCTTTTCTCTTCTTCCCCCAGCAATCTTTCTTTGACGAAGTTGACACTAAGATCAGTCATAGTTTCCAAAGTTGTTATCACCACTTCATACGATTTCGGCATACTGAGTAAAATGTAATTCACCTTTTCTTCCTCTGACAGGACGGACCCTCCATTTTTGAGTTGTGTAAACAATTCTTCCATTTGAGTGAAATGTGTCTGTAATTTTTCATTTTCATTATACTTTATTTCCATCAGCTGTCGTCTAATAAATATTTTTGACCTTGTATTTTTCTTCATAAAATTGTCCTCCAGTTTCTGAATCATACCATATGCCGTCTTCTCATTTTTTATGTATTCTATGTGACTGTCTGCGATGGAGCTTACTAAGATGCTTACTGCTTTTGTTTCCTTTTTTATATTTTCTGTTTTGCTGGCAAAATCGTTGGTTTCTATAGCCTCTAAGCATTCCTGCTCTTTTAATATTGTTTTCAGTCTGTATTTCCAGGTATCAAAATTTTCTCCTTCAAATTGCTTTATTCGACCTAACTCGTACTGTCCTGCCGACGCCATTTTGACTATACACGTTGCGCTCGACGATGTCTTTTCCTATAATTGACTGCCGGGGTTTCATAAACAGAGAACTTCCGAGAACCACGCTCTGCTACCACTGTTGGTTATTTTTCGTGGATCGTGAAATAATAAATCTTGACATTCAATCACTTTTACTATTTATTTCTATTTTTCCCTTTTACAAGTACACAATTCCATACAGACATTTTTTTTCAACCGGAAGACAGTGTTACCATAAACTCAACTAAGTTCCATTCTTAAATTATAGATTAAATTAAGACTGTTTGGAGATTGGAACATTGCCTTTTGGACTTTTCTCAACACCTTATATTTACTTAGGTGATAGGTTAAACTCGAACGCTTCCGCTCCGCCCGCTTTTTTGACCACTTTCGGTTATATTCTAATGGGAGACTTTCCGTCGTCCTTTATGGAAAATAATTGCCCTGCTTCTTTTGCTGCCATCACATTAAGCAATATGGAGTCCTGTCTTCATAAATTTTGGGAATTAGAAGAGATTCCGAATAAACGTTTTATGTCGCCCGATGAAACGGAATGTGAAAATTTATTCACAGGTTCCGTGACTCGCGATATAGATGGTCGATATACCGTATCCTTTCCGTTCAGTAGGAATCCCGCTGATTTAGGTAATTCTCGTTCAGTTGCACACCGACGTTTTCTAGCTTTAGAACGCAAATTAAAACATACGCCCGCAATTCGTGAAGATTATAATAAAGTCATTGCTGATTACTTACAAAATGGTTATTTGTCGGAGGTATCTTCTACGGATAGCCAAAGTGATGGTTATTACATACCTCATCACGCTGTTATTAGGCAAGATAAAGTCACAACTAAATTAAGAATTGTTCTTGACGCTAGTGCCAAAACTCACACAGGGCTGTCACTCAATGATGTTTTGCATTCAGGGCCTAACCTACAGGCAGATCTTTTTCTGCTTTTACTTGATTTCCGATTATATCCTATAGCATTAACTGCAGACATTAAACAAATGTATTTACAAATTAACTTACTAGAATCGCAACGGAAATATGTAAAAATATTATTTCGTTTTAATGAAAATGAGAAGTTACGCACTTTTCATTTTAACCGGGTGCCGTTCGGTCTTAAGTCTAGTCCTTTTCTTGCCATGCGCACGGTTCGACAACTGGCGACAGATGAAGGAAACCGCTTCCCTGATGAAGCTTCTATTGCTCAATCCAAGTTATATATGGTTGATCTAGTGACCTCTGTTTCTGATGAGGGCAGCGCTATATGCCTCGCTAAAGAGCTTATAACTTTATTTAAAAGTGGTTGTTTTGATTTAGTCAAATGGGCAAGCAACTCATCCGCACTTCTTGATAGCCTGCCGCATTCTCATCTCGCACTAGTTAATTTCTCTGACGATGCCAGCAACAATTTGAAGATTTTAGGTCTCTCGTGGATTCACCACGAGGACGTTTTTTTGTTGACTACTTCTTGTGTAGATGATAAATGCACAAAACGCACCATACTGTCTTTCATCGCGCGTCTATTTGATGTTCTGGGTCTTGTATCACCAGTTATAGTATACGCGAAATTACTTATTAAAGATCTTTGGATAAGTAAAGTGGACTGGGACGATACTCCTCCCGAACATATAGTTAAATGTTTTTCAAATCTTGTGAAGGAACTACCTTTGTTATCTAAGATAAAAATACCCCGTACATCGGTGTTCATAATAATTGCACCGTAAATTTAGTAGCTTTTTGTGATGCAAGCCTTAAGGCATATGGTTGCGTCATTTACTTGCACATAACTGATGAGGTAGGAAACATTGTTGTACGACTTTTGTGCTCTAAATCTAAAGTTTCCCCTGTCAAGATTTCAACGCTCGCTCGTTTGGAGTTATGTGCCGCAGTTTTGATGTCACGTCTAGTAAGGATCGTGCTTGATACCTACAGGGCTCGCACTACAATTTCCGGTGTTTACACCTTTTCTGATTCAACTATAGCCCTTTCGTGGGTACACTCATTACCACATAAATGGTCCATATTTGTCAGCAACCGCATAGCTCAGTTCCAGGAAAACCTGAATCCTCAGAACATTTATCATGTCTCAGGAGCTGAAAATCCTTGTGATTGTCTTTCTAGGGGATTGTTACCCTCCCAGTTGATTGATCATGATCTCTGGTGGAACGGTCCTACTTGGATGCGTTCTCCGCCTGATATGTGGCCAATACAATCTGTTTCAATAACATCATGTGAACAGCTTCCTGAGTTTAAATCAAATACTTTGACAACTACCGTTCAAAATACACCACCAATACTTTATGAACGTTTTAAATGCATTTCATCTTGGAATAAATTACTCCGCGTCATAGTATATGTCTTACGCTTCGTTAAAAAATTACCGCTTTCTAAAGTTATTGTAGCCTCCGATTTAAATATCGCTGAGAAGACTATTCTTCGCTCAGTCCAGAAGGTACATTTTCAAACTGAAATTGACAGACTAAAGAAAAATGATCTACCATCTAAACAATTTAGACATCTCTGTCCTTTCATTGATGAGGATGGAATTCTTAGAATTGAAGGTTGACTCTCAAAGTCCGATTTACCTTTCGAATGTAAACATCCGGTATTGCTACCAAAACGTGACCATGTCGTTGATCTGTTAATAGATTATCACCACAAATTAAATTTGCATACAGGCGCAAGCTTATTGATGTCCATTCTGCGACAACGTTACTGGATACTTTCAGCCAGAAATATTATTCGTAAACGTGTTCGTATGTTTAATACTTGTTTTCGTTTGTCACCTTCTCACCCAACACCTAAGATGGCTGATCTTCCGTCATATCGTGTATGTGAAACAAAAGCATTTGTTCACACAGGAGTGGACTACGCTGGTCCAATTAGAATCACTTTAACTCGTAGACGCGGCCAACATTCCCAGAAGGCATACATATGCTTGTTTATTTGTCTTAACACGAAAGCCATTAATATTCAGCTAGTTAGTGATTTAACAACAGAGTCTTTCATTGCAGCTTTTAAAAGATTTATTTCATGTCGCGGTCCTGTTTCATGTATATACTCAGATAATGGCACTAATTTTGTCGGGGCTAAAGCAAAACTAGACGAAATGTATGATCTCTTTATGTCTCGAACTTTTCAAACGAATTTAAGCCAGGAATTAACCACCCGACGAATCGAATGGAAAATGATTCCTCCCCGTGCACCACATTTTGGTGGAATATGGGAGTCCAATATTAAAAGTATTAAAACTCACTTGTTTGAAATCAACTCCTCACCTATGAAGAACTTTTAACTGTATTGATGCAGATTGAATGTTTGTTAAATTCGCGACCGCTTTGTTTATTATCTTCCGATCCTCAACCGGAAGTGTTAACACCCGCACATGTTTTAATGTCTACACCTATTCAATATCTTCCGTCTTCTGCTATTTCAAAGGAGCGTGTTAGTCTCACCGACCGCAAAAAATTGCTTGACCAATTAGTTCAATCTTATTGGAGAAAATGGAGATCTGAATACTTACATACGCTACAAATTAGACAGAAGTGGTGTACTCCTGAGAATCCAATCCGTGTTGGGACTGTGGTCCTTATTGATCAAGACGACATTCCCCCTTTACGATGGCCTCTTGGCATAGTTCAGGAAGTCTATCCTGGTAGTGATGATGTAGTTAGGGTCGCATTAGTAAAATCCAAAAATGGCACGTTTAAACGACCTGTAGTCAAACTCTACCCAATACCTACGCAATAATTAAAGTTTTCTTTGTTTTATACGTAATTCCTTAAATATTGCAGTATTAAATTCTTATTGTCAGTAATATTTTTATAATTTATATTTGAACTTTGACTTAAATTTGCAATTCTTAATTTCTTAGATTGGATTTTTTCTCTCTCTTTCGAAAGTTCTTCGAACTTCCAAGGCGGGGAGCATGGTTGCGCGTAATGTGTATGTTTGGTGTTTTAATTGCGTCATCTGCCGGCAAAGCCCCGCACTTCATGATGGCCCTGCGGCTGTTTGGGTTTCGATAGAACCCAATAGCTGGCGCTGCATCATAATCATCGCCAAAAAAATTCAAGATGACAAGATGTCAAAAATATCTCTTGTCTCTGCTTGGTTGTGCCGCTGCAAACGTAGTTCCTGCTTTTTTGTAAAAAATAACCTTTGGATAGACCCGCAAGGAGTGCAGTGTTCCACATCTGGAGTGCCGTGATCCTGCGACTGGTGAGTCCGTGTAGTTTGACGTAGTTGTGATATTTCTCATATATATTGCCGCACCGCGCCGCTCCGCCATCAACTTACGTTTCTTACCAGTCCGAATCCCTCCACTTGGCCTGGAGCTATTTACACGCTCCACCACCTATGACATTAGTTTTCTGCGTAGAAAGGAGGCAAATTATGAAAACCTCTATACTGCTGAGTATAGTCTCAACAATTTCACTTCTATACATAAAGAAGATATTATTTTTATATTAATGGAAGGTCTCCAAAACATCTCTTATGAGAATATTCAAAACTACAATGACAACCAAGTGAAGTACTTTATAGGCATAGAGGTATAGCTAGAGAAGAACATGAACAAATATTAGAAGCAACACCCAGGCTTAGGAATATGCGTCGGGGTAGTTGCAGTAACTGTTTTATTGTGCAAGTTAAGAACTGGCGATTCAGGAGACAGATTGTCTTGTTTATTCCAAGTGCCAAGAAGGACACTAGAAACTATAATGTCTGTGGCGAGAAATATTTCGCTAATGTTCCACAATTTCCTGGTTTTTCTCATTTAAGAAGGGATTAAGTGGCATTGTTTAGGTGCTATTCAATAATAGTGGACTGTATTTGATATTTGTATATTGGTATATAGGTATGGTAACAATAAGAAAGAACTGACACAAAAAATAGTAACTTAAATAATGAAGGGCGGAATGCGCTCGCTCGCTCGCGAGTTGAACAAGGTCTGGTCGCAATGGCGTCGGCGCGCAGCGTTCCGTCCCGCGCGCCTTGCTCCCCCCGCGTTGGTTATCGCTGCGTTCGCGCGTGAACATGCTCCCCGGGTCGAAGGATTCTTCAAGAAAGTGGCAGCGGGCAGATGTTGTTGAAATCTCGCCGAATTGTCCACTTCTTAGTTTTTAACTCGGCAACTCTTGCAACGCCGTCGGACCCCGGGTACGTCGGACCACGAGGTGGGACCGCCTTATCCTTTACCAGGACGAGGCTGTCCACCTCGATGTCTCCCGATGTCGTCGACCAATTAGTTTTTTGCTGCAGCCGATAAATATACTCAGTGTGAAACCTTTTCTAAAAGTGCAGCTTTATATATTCCACCCTTTGGAATCGTTCGAGTCGACTGATGTTTCCGCTGTCAGTCATCTGTGGATGCGAAGCGGACGTTAGTGATCTTCCAATTAGAAAGTGGGAAGGTGTTAGGGCACAAAAATCAAGTGGATCAGGAGAGCAGGGGTAAGTGGTCGGGAATTGAGAATCGCCTCTATTTGGGTTAGACAAGTAGCCATTTCTTCATATGTGAAGTGAGTAAGAGTAAGTAGTCTCTTTAAATGATGTTTCGTGCAGCGCACGGCGGCTTCAGCTACGCCATTGAAATGAGGAGAGTAGGCATAAAGTTGAATTCAATTCCTTCTTGCGCGACGTCATATGAAAGGTTTGAGTTCTGAAAAAAAGCACGAAGTTGATTATCAGAACCGACAAAAGTTGTTCCGTTATCAGACAAAATGCAGCGAGGCGCGCTTGCCACGCGCTTGCCACGCGCTTGCCACGGCGCGCAATGAACCTGTTTAAGGCGGCCAAGTATGCTTCCTTGGTAAGGTCCGTATCAGGCTCCGAGGTGACAGGTGGGACAAGGAATTTTATACTAAAATTGTTTGCCTTAAATTGACCTTCCCAGTTTTGATGGCAGCTATCAGTGTTGGTTGGAATATAGGGACACTTTTCTTTCATTGATACATAATAATAACAGCATGGACAATATAAGTAAATTTCATTACCTAATTCTTACATCTCCAATCACATTACCGGTGAGCCTGATGCACCAGCTGAACAAAAACCATAACAATAGCTGATGCAACATACATAAATACACAAAAAGCAGTAATTACTTATTCCAAAAGGATACGTGTTCCCTGCATAAATATAGGAATTTATTAAAACCTTTTATCCTCTGTGCCTCTTATGGATATATCATGATGTACGCGGACCATATGGTGCCTCTACAAATTATGCGACCATAAAGCATGATTTATTAAACGAGACGGAATTTAATGATTTTTATAGAGAAAATTATGTTTTTATTCTAGATAGGGGTTTTTGTGATTGCATGGATAGTCTGCATGAGAAAGGTTACATAGGTCATATGCCTGAGACTAGAGAAGACGGCCAATTACAGCTAACAACTCTTGAAGCCAACAGATCACGCTGTGTTACTATAAAAAGGTGGGTAGTAGAAGCTGTGAATGGCCGTTTTAAAACGGTCATCAAAACATTCCGCTATGAATATTTTAACCGCGGTTGTCGCCATCTATTGACAGATTTTTAAAAAGCAGCTGCTCTTTTGAAGGCGTTTACTCCGCCATTTGCAGATAATATTCAAGGAGAGCAGTTTGTAACAATTATATTTGAGCGCCTGTTTTTAGTAAATACCATTGCCGAGTTTTGGAAAACAATTTAAATAGGCGCGGATCCTGGTTTGTACCCATAGATGCGACAACCTTGTCTTTTTCGCGGCTATCCATGGAGAAATTAAATTGTTTGTATACCAAATTCGACAGGCCCATTCATATGTGGATGAGCATTTCCGATTCATGGAATATATACTTTAGAGGTATCCCGAGAGAGAGTAAATGGTTTATGGATTTGCAGAAACAAACATGAATGGTCGGGACGCAATTAAAAGTTATCGTTGTCACTGCATTGTTGGTTTACGAACAGTGGGAAGCTGCTCACATGTCATTTGTATTATTTGAAACCTCAGCTATGCTCGGTAGAGGGTCTTACTCGACCTACCCCCTTTTAAGATGAAGTTATACTGAGAATTAATTGATTATGATAAAATAAATGTATTAACAAAAAAAAAAGTATTGTTTTATTTACCTTAAAACTAATCAAAGTTCTATCAGAACAGCCTTTATCATTATCAAATTGTTGCTGTCCGCTGCTGGACATGGGTAGGTATCTCCAAACGCAAGCTGCAGGTATAATGAGTAGGTACGATCCTCATCTCAATCTACTTACACACTGGTAAGTAAAACACTAAAAGATATAACCTTAAAAAAGAAAACTAGTTATAACTTTTACGTGCCAAGTTCTAAAAATCTAAGAATTTAAACTAAGCTTGTATGTCATATTAACTATTGAAACAAAAACTATTCCAAAACCCGATCATTTTTAGCTGTACGAAACGCCCATACAAACCTGCCGTTCACCTTTAAATGGAGTGACATTTATAAACGCAATTAATTATTTCTGCTCCACCTATACCCCAGCTTGGTACTGAATGGCAACGTTAACTAAAGAATCTGCCACGGAAAGTTTTTACTGGTTATAATGAAGGCAAACGCCACGAAAGCTTTCTTCTGAGCACTCAGACTTATGTACAATTACGACCTGTAGACCTTGTCCTCGAGACAACCAAAACTATGAGCGTTAGCGTTGTCCCGTCGAGGCAAAGATTCCAACCCATTGAAACTGTTAAACACTCTAAAAACACGCTTCTTATACAGCCAGTAAGCCAGAGAATAGGCCTGTTTCCACTAAGAATAAATCGGGTGGCTTAGACTTCCTAATGATTAATCATGATATGCAGTAAATGAAAAAATATTATTTTTATTAAAATAATATACGATTAATAATATTTTTGGAAAATAAAATCAGTAAAATTAGGCATTCAACCACGTGACTTCAAACACCAATCAGAGATGAGTGACGTCACGCCTCGCAAAACAATGTTGTAGCTGTCACTTTCAATAGAGTGTCAATCAATTGTCATTTTCGTCCGAAGTGATCAGTTTATTTTATGTGCTTTTCGTTTGTTTTCTTAGCAATTTATTGTTGTTAATTAAGTTGATTGATAGAAAGTTTGTGTCATACATAATGGAATCAGGATTTACCAAAGCAAACAGCAGTAATTTGCCCAAAATTGACGCCATTATGCTTGGAAATTTTTTCGCATTCAACGCCGACTTTTGCTCATCGGAATTCCGCAACGTTAAAACTTCTATGTAAGTATAATGTGAAAAACAAAAAAGTTTTATATAATTACCAGCCAGAGAGTCGCATTTACCAACTGTGTAATGTAATTAACTGATTTTGAGGTAAACGAATGTTAAGTATGAAATACCTAAAATGATACATTGTTAATTTCAGGTCATCGCGAGCTTCATATGGAGATGATGCTATAAGCTATGTGCAGCTTCAGCGTGACGGCAAAGTGTGCATTATTAAGTGCAAAATCTGTCCTGAGCACAAAGTTCTTGCGAAGCTGTATAGATGCACGCTAGTTGTTGATGAAGAAGAGGAAATTGTTCTATCTGTGCAATGTGAAGACTGTGTAGCTTCACAGGGTGGTTGTAAGCACGCAATAGCTTTTCTAATGTGGGTTCATCGCCGAAGTGAGGAACCCTCATGTACTTCAGTTGAATGTTACTGGAAGAAATCCAAACTATCAAGAGTTGGTAGTAGTCTTAAATATATGACGGCAAAAGATTTATCCAAGGGCAACCCTCTTTTACAACCAAATTCGTCCGTTGTGCAGAAGTTTTTAGAAGAAGGAAAGAGGAGGAAAATTCAGGATTGTGAACTTCTTAAGTATCAACCCACACATAGTGTATGTGAAATAGAAGCTGTCTCAATGCATCAACTTGTGTGTAAGTTTAAAGAGAAGTGTGTTGAAGAATTCTTAAAAAAAGTTGAAATATCTGCATCTGTAATAAAAAAAGTAGAAGAGGAAACAAGGGAGCAATCCAAAAGCCGACTTTGGTATGAGCTGCGGTATGGACGAATAACCGCATCTAGAGGTTTTGAGGTTAGCCGCTGTAAAACAAATGATGGCACACTTGTAGCTCTCATATTAGGTGCAAAAATACCAGACACTACATCAATGAAACGTGGTCGTATGCTAGAAGATGAAGTAAGAAAATCTGTGGAGAAAAAACTTAATAAAAAGATAAATAAGTGTGGACTGGTATTGAACTCAACCTATCCTATGATTGCTGGTTCACCAGATGGTATATTTGAAGATGGCATAATAGAAATTAAATGTCCCAATACTATAAAAACATATAAAACTTATATTAAAAATGGTGAACCCACAGAAAAATATAATACTCAAATGCAATTACAAATGTTTCTAACAGGAAAGAAAAACTGCTTCTTCTGTGTAGCTGATCCGGGTTATTGCAAAAATAAAAAAGTTGAGATATTAAGTGTACAATATGATCCTATATATATAGAAAATTTAATCAAAGTTAAGTTGTTGGAGTTTTGGAAGATTAATATTTATCCTTTATTATTTAATAGTATTACTAGTAGTGTATAATATAGGTATTTTTAAATAATTAATTAGTCTTGATTTTCATTTATTTTATTTTATTAAAGAATCTTGTATATTAATTAAGGCACATGCTATGATTATTATCTCGTCAAGTATTTTTACATATTTAAAATTAATACATGCATGTGGTTTAAGCATACAAAATTCACGTAAACGCCGAATAACTCGCTCTATGTGTATCCTTAAGCTAGCTACTTGCTTAGTTAGTTTCGCTTCAGTTTTACTCATCTTTACTCCTGTTTCGACACTAGGAGGTCTTACTAGTGTAATACCAGCTTTTTTTAGATATTGTTCTACATGTTTGAAGCCTCTGTCTGCCATAACGAACATACCACTTTTTAATGTTTGAACAAAGTCACAGGATTCAACTAAACAAGTGTCGGTTGTTCTGCCTCCAAATCCTGGAGAAATATAGTTCACTAATCCATTTGGTGTACAGGATATTAAATATTTTATTGTGTTAGCTTTTTTGTAATCTGACCAGGTTAATGCTTGGTTTGTTGCTTTAGATGGTTTTTCTATTTCAATTTCAAGGCAGTCTATAATGCAACTTACATTATTATATTTGTGCCTGAATGCCATAGGTAGTCTTTTTTTAATCATTTCACTATCTAGTGACACAATGAAAGGCCTCATTACACTGGCTATTAATGGTACATTTTTTGAAAATATCTTGCTTAAATATGATGGAGACATTGCATAATCATCTGACAGTTGATAAAATGTACTATCCAATCTTATTTTATTTAAACAAAATAATAAATGATGTTTGGGAATATTTATTTCATCTTTTATAATGTCAATCAAATAGTAACACTTGATTGGAACACCAATGTACAATCTAGGTTTTTTCTCAATTTTTTTTATTGTATTAGATATGTTTTCTTTTGCTTCTAGCTTCTTGTCCTCTTCAGTAAATTCACTACAGTCAGATGAAGATTTAACTTGCAATAAATGCATGGGCGAGCAGCTGGTCGTAGATGTAGATGGTTCATATAAAGAAATATCACTCTCAGAGTGCTCTGATTCAATAAATAAACTTCTTGCAACTTTGCAGAGGCCGGATGTAGAAGGACTTGATTTTTTAATGGTCTCCTGTTTGAACGGGGATGTGGAAATAGATTTGTATGATGGTTTTAAAGGTGATAATGCCTTTTCTGTTGATTTTAGTTTAGTCTGGACAGCTTACAGAGAGTTTCAGGTACATTCTTTCGAACTATTTGAAAATCTGAAAAATAAACATATTATGTTAATTTAATAATGCTAGCCATTATTATACTTGTTCCAAACTGCAAAGCACTTGTTTTGTTCGTTACAAACCTGAACTTGTATCAGAAGTATCCTTGACAGATGAACTTTGTTCTGGTTCATTCAAACACTCTGTGATTATTGAAAACCTTTGTTTTTTCAAAATAAGTGATTGTTCCATGTCACTGCATGTCCGTTTACTTCTCTCTTCTTGGCATTCGAACTTCTTTGGTATACAACCTGGTTTCATGCGCACTTGTGATACCTTTCCCATAATATGATACTCAGTATAGTTATTCATATCGTTTGGCAACTAAAACAATATAGAAATAGTATAATATTACATCATATAGGCATAAAACAAAAATAATGTTTTTACTCCTAAAAAAAACAAAATTACTCACTCATGTCATAACGTTTTATTGGTTATGTTTACCTTCATGGTATATTTTGCAAAATTCATAACATTTATTTTATATTTACGGTTAGACACATCGAGTTGTTTTATACTTACATCAAAATGATCTTCACAGAAATAAATTGTTGAATTAGTTGATAAACTATGAGCATCTTGCCTCCTTGCCATTTCTAACCACTTTCTTCGTATTTGTTTATTGTTTGGAACGTATATGAATAATTTGTTTGGCGTTTTTATAGTTGTACTTTTACACTGGGGCACTACACAGTATTTATAATAAGAGGAATGCATTATTTGTTAAAAAATCTCCTTGACTAACATATACAAACTCCAATGTTTTGCGAGGTGTGACGTCATTCAAGAGGCCATGACAGTCTTGGCCTTTTCAAATGTCAATTTGAAATTAATTTTTATAAACGCAAAATAAATACGTAAAACGCATATTTTTATAAAAATATTATATTTTTGGGGTAAAATAGATACTAAACTATAGTTTTAAACATATTTCCAAATTTTGTCAACAGGCCTATTCTAATGCCAACATGTTTCCAGAGGACTGTTTATTTTTTATGCTTAAATAGGTACTAAAGCTAACTGCTAACTCACCTTTGTGTCTTGTTCTGAATTTTATCTTTTACCAAGAACAGCAAATATTGCACTGATTCTTTGGTAAGTCTGAATCGACGATGAAATTCTGTTGAATCCCACGCATTGTGTTCGTACCTCGGTTTTACAATTCTTTCTTTTCTTACACTTGGATTAATATATTCATTTATTATGACTTCTTCCTCAATTGCCAATTCCAAAAAAAAAATACATTTTGTTACTTTTTAAACAAATTGTTTTAGTACGGTTTTTTTTATAAAGGTTTCAAAAGTGAACTTTACTCTGGCCCACCCTGTACTAACATAATATGGATGGGTTTTCAGGTACTACATGGATAATGCATCATGTAGCAACACGACTGATATATCCAAAACCTCTTTTATTGGATTGGAACCTGTTGATATACAAAAAACTGGTACGTTAACGTAAGGACCACATTTTATGCTTTTACCGCATTTTACATACAAAGCTTAATTACTCGTGTAAGAATATTAGTATGTTTACACTGGTATACATTTATATTTTTCTAATCTAGTAACTTCACTGTTTGTTATGTCATTTCTCTTCTCACTATGGCTAGCACGTAAAAGGTTTTGATGTATTTAAATAGTAATATAATAATATGTTCATTATGTGAAAATAAGTCTTTTTATGCATACGACCCACTATCAAAATAACTCGTATTTGTAAGACAAACTTGTAAGACTTACTATATTTATGTTTTTTAGAGAAACTAAAGGCACCTTGAAGACTCCTCATCGTAGAAAAAGTACGCAAAGATGAATTTCAACCTATTTCGGGACGTTAATTATCGATATGAATTATGTTTTAGTAACAAGTAAAAGCTCGTCACAGAGGTTTATTTAACTGCACATTAGGTAACTTCCGTTTAATTAGTGAAAAAAGACGAGGACTTTTATCAGTATTTCGATTTGAATGCAATATTTGCAAACAATTATGCTTGACTAACTCGGAAGACCAAAACGACAAAGAACAAGTGAATATAAACATATGTATCCGCCACTACTGGGATTGTGGTTTCCGGTATCGGCTTTTCCCAATTTGAGTAACTTTGCTCAGCAATGAACATTCCATTAATGGTATAAGGCGGCAAGTGCTACCATGGAAGCTGCAGCTCAAATGGAGAAAGAGATCGCTGTCGCAGAAGGTCGAATTAAGAACGGCTATCCTATGAATGATGTTTGCATTGACGGCTCATGATGTGCTAGATCTTACAGCACTAATTATAAAGCGTCATCAGACACAGCAGTCATAATCGGCAGAAAAACAGGTCAAGTTCTTTATATTGGATGAAAAAATAAATATTGCTTCTTATACGTTCGAGCTGAGCACAAAAATATCGCACCAAAGCAACACAAATGTTTTAAAAATTATGAAGGTTCTTCAAGCTTCATGGAGATGGAAATAATTGTAGAATAATAATAATAAGTGTAAAGTTCTTTATCGGGCGGTAACAAGGTGCGTGCCTTTAATGGTTGGGTCATGCCAGTGATTATGTACTCCTTTGGCATACTCAAGTGGACACAGACCGAGCTGGACGCCTTGGATAGAAGAGTCCGCACACTGCTCACCGCAAATCGAATGCACCACCCGCGATCATCGGTAATGAGGTTATATATCCCGCGAAAGTGTGGGGGGCGAGGCTTCTTAAACGCCAAGACCCTTCATAATCGCGAGATATGTAACCTCAGGGAGTACTTCCTCCGAATGGACGTGGGGATGCATCGAAATGTTGTGGCAGTGGATAAGGCCTTCACTCCGCTCTCTCTAGGCAAAGAGAACTGGCGCAAACCTGTCGTACTAAGCGTCAAAGACCGCAAAGATGTATGGCAAAGCAAGGAGCTACACGGACGCTATTATCGGACTCTTCATGGAGCCGATGTAGATTTCTTAGCGTCCGTGGCCTGGCTACGCTTCGGTGATCTTTTTGGTGAAACCGAAGGGTTTGTTTGTGCAATTATGGATGAAGTTATCTTGACAAATAACTACCGGAAATATATAATTAAGGATGGTACAGTTGACATCTGTCGGGCATGTCACTGTCCCGGTGAATCCTTGAGGCATATAGTTTCGGGTTGTTCTCGTCTTGCTAACGGCGAATACTTGCACAGACATAAGCAAGTGGCCAGGATTATCCATCAGCAGCTTGCTTTGAAGTACAAACTTGTGGAATCTGAGGTGCCGTACTATAGGTATGTTCCCGACCCAGTTCTCGAAAATGGTCATGTCACATTGTACTGGGATCGATCTATCATCACTGACAGGACTATTGTAGCTAATAAGCCTGATATAGTGGTGATAGATCGATCAGAACGTCGAGCAATGATTGTTGATGTCACCATCCCCCATGACGAGAACCTCGTGAAAGCGGAAAAAGAAAAACAAATGAAATATTTGGATTTAGCTCACGAGGTTGTCGACTTGTGGGAGGTGGACTCGGCAATCATTGTCCCGATAGTCGTGAGTGTCAATGGCTTGATAGCCAAGAGCCTCGACCAACACCTTATGAGGCTCTCGTTGGGCGTCTGGGTCAAGGGTTTGATTCAGAGAGCGGTACTTCTGGACACGGCGCGCATCGTGAGGAGGTTCCTCTCTCTGGAGCCCTGACCAACGGCAGCTTGGGCCCTGTTCCCGTTGCCGGTTGGACACTATTTTTTATATTTTTAAATGTATGTTGTTTTTTTTTATATATATTTAAAAATGTAATTTATATGTATTTAAATGAAATAAAGAAAATAATAAGAATAATTAAAAATTTCGTGTCAACCTGTCAATCATCTATTTTTTCTGAATATTTTTATTTTCGAACTTCTTTACCATATTTATACAATAAGAGAATAAAAACTCAAGAAACCATAATAAAATAAAAAGTTGAATAAAAACCATAATAAAATGAATCCGACGTACGATGACATGTCATCATCATCACTATAAAATATAAAAAAACGTTGAATGTCATGTTTTAGAAGGTAAAGAGGCTCTAGTTTTTTTAGTTGCAAGCGTAAATTGTAACTTTAAAGTTCCCATTGGTTATTTCCTTGTGGATGGCATAACAGAAAGTTAGCGTTCTGACTTAATTTTACAAAGTTTAGAACTTGTTCAAGAAACTGATATAAGAATTATATCTTTGACTTTCGATGGATGCGCTGCAAATATAGCAATGGTGAAATGTTTGGGTTGTTCTATAGAAGATCGAAGAATTACTTTTAACCATCCTGTAAATAAAGACCCAATTTTAGTAATGTTGGATCTGTCTCACATGATCAAACTGTTGCGAAACGCTTTTCAATGCTATAAAACTTTTATAGGTCCAGATGGCAATAAAATATAGTGGAAATTTTTGGAAGAACTAAATAAGCTAAGCTAATAAGATAAGCTAATAATAACAAGAAAGAGAAAATTTCCATTTAGCTAACAAGTTACGTTACCGTCATAATTATTTTCATAATCAAAAAATGAAGGTTAAGCTCGCAACACAGCTATTCAGCCTTAGTGTAGCGGATACTATAGACTTTTGTTGCAATGAACTTAAACTACCTGCATTTAAAAATAGTGAAGCAACATGAAAATTTTTGAGGATGATTAATAATAAGTTTGACATATTCAATTCCCGAAGCTCATTTCAATTTAAATTTAAAAAAGCGCTTACGGAAATTAATTCCATGGAACTTTTAGGATTCCTAGACATAGCAGTCGATTACCTATCACGATTAAAATGTCTCGACGACAGACTGTTTATACAAAGCCCGCGAAAAACGGGCTTTATTGGGTTCATCGGTTGCGCCGAAGCAGTAAAACATATTTATAATCATATAATACGTACTCAAGTACTTGTTTATAGGCCAATGTATAAAATTAGCCAAGACCACCTCGAGATGCTCTTTGGCAATGTAAGGTCACATGGAGGAGCCAATAATAACCCTGCGGTGCGCCAGTTTAAGGCAGCACATAAGAAACTACTAGCGCATATCGAGATTAAGGCTCTCGAAAGTGGAAATTGCTTGGCTCTGGAACATATTTCTATCCTGAATTGCGCATCATCGCCTATAGAACGCATCAATAGAACAACTAACAATGGAAGACGGTATTGATATGGTTTCTCAAAAACATGATGATCAAGACATAAATTTTATTTTCCAAAATATTTCTGATTTTAGCCAACAAATTATAAGTCACATTGCGGGATATATGTATAGCACATATTTTAATGAAAAAAATTGATTGTGTCATTTGTGTGGGAGCACTATTATCAAGTGAAATAAATTCCGACCATAAATTCATAGTAGCAAAAGATAATGGTGATCTCTTGTACCCTTCGAAAGAACTGATACAAAGCAGTTATAAAAAGGTACACCGAAAACCTTCGGAATATTAACAAACATTTGTTAATAACAGCAAAGATTATGTGCAGCTTCGTTGGGACTGACTTATTTAACAACATAAGTCATCATCAGGTTGGCTTATATCCTAGTGCGAGCCACGTGACAGACCTAACTAAAGCTATTATAGAGAAGTATATTAGTGTTAAATTGCATTTCATTTTGAAAAACTTTATAGATATATGAACACAAATTTTAAACTATAATATAATATAATCATATTTAGCTTGATTCATCCATGATAGATAGTCATGATGATCTATCTTTAGTAGAAGTTGCTATGGAAGTTGAAATAGAAAGTAATATGATAAGTTTTTGACCAGTCTATATTATGAAAACTAAATCTTGTAAATTTGATACTGTGCAAATACTGCTACTTTAGCTATATAGCTTTAGCTAGTATGTGTAGCCGTTTATATATCTACTAAAACATTTTTAACGTAACCATGTTATTAAAATTGTTTAAGCTGTAGAGATATTTTTAATATTTACGATTGTGAATACATTTTTTTTATAAATACAGACATATTTTTTGTTATATTTCAGACACAAGAAATATTACCTATTGTGGTAGCGCCGGAAGTTGAGATGATTCCTCGTAAAAAAGAAGTTAATTAGGAAATTGGAAAAGAAGACAATATTAAGTGACAATAGAAAAAAGGAACTAGCCGCTTTAAGATCTAAGACCTGGCGTTTGCAAAAGAAAACTGCTGAACAAATTACGGTAATTGTGGAATTAAAGACTCGTTCATTAATCAACCAGGAAGCCGAAGTTTGCCTTAAGCTTACACTACATAAGTCCGAAAAATTACACCTTTGTAAGGAAGCTATTAAACACTTGCTTACCTCATCCGGTACGCTATCGCGATGGTACCAATGCATTGATGGCAATCCCGGTTTTTCTACAGAATCTATCATAGCCGTCAAATTTTTACAAGAAATTAGTACAAAAAAAAACTAATTCCACTAAACAATATGCGAAGTTTTGATGAAATGCCTTTAGGTTTTTTTTTAATCGATGGGATAAACGCTTAATAAAATGCCAGTTTAGTAACAAATTGAATTAAAATATTAACTCAGGATTGCGGTATTGAAATTATTTCACTAACTTTTGATGGATGCCCGACAAATTTTTCTATGGCCAAAGTTTTAGGTTGGAAATTAGATGGCGATTACATTGACCCTTCCTTCTCTGTCGGCAGTAATAATATTGTAATATTTCCAGACCCTTCACATATGCTGAAATTAGTTAGGAATACCTTAGGAGAAAAGGGCCCAATAACAGACCCACAAGGACGTGTTGTGTCATGGAAATACGTAAAGTTACTGGTAGAGCTCTAAGACAACGTAGGATTGCATTTAGGTAACAAATTAAATAAATCGCACATACATTTTTACAAACAAATCATGAAGGTCAAGTTGGCAGCCCAAGTAATGAGTGAATCCGTTGCAAATGCTATTCAATTTTGAAATACAGAACTCAATATTGACGAATTTAAAGAATCTGCTGATACTGTTGATTTTATTGAAAAAAAAAATATATATATTTGACGTTAAGAATTCTAGGATATGAATATATGAGCATGTTTATACAAAAAAAACACTATCTGTGAATAATTTTTCACACATCAAACCATATGTATCAACCATCAACCAAACTTGTATGATGAAATGATTTCATATTTGAACGAATTAAAATTAGGAGACTGAAATATTATGCCTTCAATTAGAAAAACCGGATTTTTAGGCTTTCTTATTTGTATTAAGTGTTTTTTTTTTTTGTACGAAACTCAAGTGATAAATAAATAACCTTTCGTTTTTAAGCACTTACAAAGTAAGACAAGATGACTTGGAGTATTTCTTTAGTGCTATTACAGCAAAAGGAGGGTTTAACAACAACCCTCACTGTGCTAGACAAATAAAGTCGGCATTTAAAAGAATGTTACTTCATCACGTCAGGTAATTGTATTCCGTTACAGCGTATAAATATTTTAACATTAACCAAACCAGAAATAGCAATTAACAAAACGTCTGAAAAAAATATAATGATTAATAATTTCGCCGAAAGTAGTACTTCAGAATATTGCGATAAAGTTTTAATGAAGGATCACGATTACTTTACTGATCCATGTCTATTAACGGAATTTTCTAAACATGTGATTGTATATATTGCTGGATTTGTTGTAAGCAAACTGAAAAAAGAGCTTCAGTGCGAGGAATGTGTGTCTGCTATTATATCAGATACTAAATATACCAGTCTACAGCTACAAAAAGACAAAGGTGGATTATGTTACCATTCAAAAGATGTTTCAAATATTTGGGAAATTTGTGTTTATAATATTCCGTATTGAGTAAAAACCGAGGTCTTAATAAAAAAAAAATGTTATTGTGCTTATGCAGGAAAGTCTTAAACGTTGTTTGGGTTTAACATTATTTTATCAAATATCACATTTTAACAGAAAAACTTTCCTGGACTGTCATTATTCGCTCTTAATTAAGGCTATAAGTTTGAAATGTTTCAAAATTCGTATTCATTATGCAACTAAAAAGCTTTCAGAAAAAACTGATAATGCCAGATTTTTTTATAATAAATTAGTTTTATTTAAAGGTCAGCAGCAATAGAACGGTGATCCATTATTTCTTCATCTAAAATCATATCACACCTACATATACCCACGCGCACTGAATTATTTCAACAAGTGGCACTAATATAAAGTTAGCCAGCGAAGAAATGGCTACAGTTGCGACGTTTATTGAAATTGAATCAACCATAAAACTAAACAAAGATCCAGCCTTCTGGGGGATAAACGATTCAACAAGAGATATTATTGCAAGAAATGGTTTCGAACAAAATAAAACCTGTGACTTCACAAAAAGTGGAAGAATGTATTCCGATCATCGCCGTTATTTACCAAAAAATATATTTTACAGAAAAATGAAGAATAACGAAATTAAAGAAAGGAATTGGCTCGTCTATTCGGAGAGCAAAGGCTCCGTATTCTGTGGACCCTGTTTGGCCTTTGGATCTATTGAGAACAGAACACAGTTTGACGAGGAAGGGTTCAATGATTGGAAGAATGCAGAAGTTCGAGTAGCTCATCACGAAAACTCTCAAAATCATAAATCCTGCATTCTCGCTTTAAGAGCTAGGGGTATGATTCACGGCAATATCCAATCTTCCTTAACTACCCAACTTAATGAAGAAATTTCTTACTGGAGGAACATTTTAAAGAGGGTTGTTGCTGTAATAAAAGTATTAGCTTCTAGAGGTCTCGCTTTTAGAGGAAGTAATGAAAAATTTGGTGACCAGCACAGTGGAAATTACATTATGCTTCTAGAATTAATAGCAGAGTTTGACCCATTATTAACCAAACACATTGAAAGATATGCAAACCAGGGATCTGGAACAACTAGCTACCTTTCGAAAACTGTCTGCGACGAATTCATTTATTTAATGGCTGAAAAAGTACTAATATACATCAGTGATGAGATAAAAAAAGCAAAGTATTTTTCTTTGATCGTGGATTCTACACCAGATGTAGCACATTTAGATCAGCTAACACTTGTGATTCGATATGTTTTAGATAATGGAGAACCATGTGAGAGATTTATTAAATTCTTGCCTTCTGTAGGACACAAGGCTCAAGATATGTTTAATGCCATTACTATAGAGCTAGAAAAGTTAAACATTAACCTCGATGATTGCCGCGGTCAGTCTTATGATAATGCCTCTAGCATGTCAGGGATTTACAATGGTTTACAAGCCAAAATTCAAGAACAAGCACAATTTGCTATGTTTGTTCCTTGTGCAGCTCATTCATTGAATTTGGTAGGAACCTCGGCCGCTGAGTCTTGTACAGAGGCCTGCCACTTTTTTATGTTGCTAGAGGAGGTATATACTTTCTTCCTGAAGTCAACTGAACGTTGGAAAAAATTAACGAATGAGATAGGAAGAGGAAAAAGACTCAAGAGAGTGAACCTCACTCGTTGGTCGGCTAGAGCAGATGCCTGTAAAAGTCTAAAACATTCCTGGGATGAAGTAATTACAGTTATAAAAATGATTGAAAATGACAGTACAGAGAAACCGGTCCCGCGAAATGAGGAAAAGGAATTCGCATCAAATTAGAAAAACTTGAAACTGCGTTCATGGTCTTATTTTGGAATGTTATTTTGGAAAGGTTAAATAAAGTGAGCATTCAGATTCAGAGCTCATCTGTAGATGTATTGACGGTATCTGATCTCTATGGATCTCTTGTAGAGTTTATAATAGCAGAACGAGAAAACTTTGACTATTTCGAAGAAAAAGCAATGGAGATGAGCACACTTAAGGAATACAAAGGTAAAACAAAAAGACAACCTAAAAGAAAAAAGATGACGGATGAAATAACGAATGAAGAACCTGAAATACCCCCCAGCTCTAGAGATTATTTCAGAGTCAATACCTTTTTGGTCATCCTTGATAGACTGAGAGCTAAAATACAGAGAAGGCATAATGCTTACTTAAATTTTAAAGACAAATTTTCATTTTTAACAAAAATGACTGAACTTTCAACACAAACAGTTACAGAAAAAGCTCAATCCCTCGTAAAATATTATACCAATGATTTAGAGGACGATTTGATTCAAGAATGTGTGCATTTTCAAAGTCACATTTCCTCTGATAAAACTGCAGAGTGTGCAGTGAAGCCTGAATCAAACTCACTACTCAGTCTCTCAACTTTTTTGAGGAATCAAAGTCTATCTAATGTATACCCTAACTTGGATATAGCTCTCCGCATTGCACTTTCCACTCCTGCTACAAATTGTTCTGGGGAAAGGAGTTTTTCCTGTTTAAAACGCGTAAAGAATTATCAAAGGTCTTCATTATCTCAAGAAAATTCTCTAGCTCTTCTCTACATAGAAGCCGAGATAATGAACACCATAAACTATGATGATATTATTAATGATTTTGCTATTAAAAAGGCCCGTAAAAAATGTAAATCTTGATTTTTATTTCATTACGCTCCTTCTTAATGACTAATTCTAGTTTTATTAAACTGTAAGGCCTTCTTTACTAAAAATGGAAAATTATTATTTTAGAAAGGTATGTAAGTCCATGGGGCGGCGGAAATAAAGTAGCCTACACTCATAAAAAAACATAAATCCGGCACTGCATACGCTGAGGACTTGTCTTCTACCTCTATTCTCTGTCAACGGGTTTTACCTTTGACTAGTGTTGGACCAAGGTACCTGTACTCCGGACAGGCGCGATGTTCATTTTGTTTACCTAAGCTTAGGAAGAACACGCATTTTATTTGTTCCGCCGCGCATTGCAGAAATCGTATTTTTGAATTGTTTAAATTCAAAGGTAAGCAGTGTTTGTTAATATCGTCACGTTAATATTGTCACGAGTGATTGGTTTACGTAGGTATGTATTAGTTGATTTTTGTTTTAGGTTCCTGCAGGTGTTTCTGACATGGCTTCTACTTCAACTGGCAAAAAGCGCACTTATAAAGAAGCATTTCTACAATGGGGTTTCACAAGCATCGTAGACAAAAATATAGAAAAGCCTCAGTGTGTTTTATGTAATAAAGTGCTTAATCCAGAAAGCATGAAACGGAGCAAATTAAAAGAAAATTTTGCTAAAGTTCACAAGGAGTTCGCAGATAAAATATAGATTTTTTTAAGAAAAAGGAGAGGATTCTGAAGTCTTCCCGCATGGATTCTACAGGCAATATACAGAAAGCAAATGAATCATGCCTTCAAGCTTCATACAAAATTGCTTATCGCATCGCACGTAATAAAAAACCACACACTATAGGAGAGGACCTCATCAAACCTTGCTTGTTAGATGCAGTAACTTAGCACTTGTTATTGGTGAGCAACATGTAGCTAAGATTAAACAAATCTCACTCTCAAACACTACTATTCAAAGTCGCATATGTGAAATGAGTGCCGATATTCTAGCAACCGTTATTTCTGAAATAAAGGAAAGTCCTATGTTTGCGCTGCAGTTGGACGAGTCCACAGATGTTGCTTCATGTTCACAATTATTGGTGTTTACACGATACATTAAAGATGATGATGTAAAGGAGGAATATTTGTTCTGCAAGTCTTTGCCCACTACTACTCGCGGCGAAGACGTATTTCAAACGCTAAAAGAGTTTATTGAGGAAAATGGCCTAGACTGGTTAAAGCTGATTGGTACTTGTACAGACGGGGCGCCTTCCATGATGGGCATCCGTTCTGGTTTTCAGGCACTCGTGAAACAAGTTGCTCCTCAAGTTTTCGGCTATCATTGCTTGATACACCGTTACGCTTTGGCTGTGAAAACGCTTCCACCAGATTTGCGAAACACGTTGAGTGACATAGTAAAAATTGTTAATCATATTCGAGGCAGCGCTACTAACTCAAGATTCTTCAAAGTTTTGTGCAATGAAGTTGGTGCTACATTTAATGCTCTTTTGTACCATACAGAGGTACGTTGGTTATCAAGAGGCAAAGTTCTAAGTAGGGTTTACGAATTACGAGAAGAAATTGGATTGTTTTTTGAAAATCAGAGAACACAAAAAGAAAAAGAATATTATGCAAAAATTAAAGACCAAACATTTATTCTAAAAATGGCGTACCTTGCGGATTTTTTCACTGAAATTAATAGTCTGAATATTTCACTGCAAGGAAATGAAACGAATATTTTGACGTTGCAGGATAAAATCGCAAGTTTTTTGCGCAAACTGGAACTTTACCAACGCAGAGTTCAAGCTGGTGATGTGTCAATGTTTACACAACTAAGTGAGCAATTAGTAAATAATAAACAAGAGAGAATCACGTTTGAAAATTCCGTGGTTCAACATTTAACTGCCGTGATAGACTCACTGCAGCAATATTTTCCGAACATGGACAGTCGTGAGTCCTACTCCTGGATTTTAAGACCATTTTCTACTTGCATCGATATTTTCAAGGACGAAGATGTGTCAGCGAAAGTAGAGTTTCTCGGGCTGCGTGAGAATAACTCATTGAAAGTTGATTTTCAAAATGATAAACTAAGCACATTTTGGCGAAAAGCAGCTGCAGAATATCCCATTATAGCTGACAGAGCTTTAAAAATGTTGATTGCATTTGCTACAACTTACAGATGTGAAACTGGTTTCTCAACTCTTGTTACATTAAAAACAAAAGCCAGAAACCGTCTGAATGTTGAGCATGACATGAGATGCGCGTTGAGTGAAACCGAACCTAATATTGTCAAACTTGCGAATGCAAAGCAATTTCAACCTTCACACTAGTTAACTCCAAGATTTACATATTACTTTACTTTACTAGTTACCTAAACGTGCAATTTCTTAGAATTTAGTTAGATAATAAACATATTTTCGTTCGAATTTGTGTGGTTTTAATTATTTTTAAATTGGCTAGGGGTAAACTCAATTCCCATACTTGTTCACAGGGGTAGTGACATTGAAAAGGTTAGGAACCACTGACTTAGAATTTCTTTGTAGACCGTACTTGCTAAGAACCGTTGTGCTCGGATTTGTTGTCCAACTAGTTTAGTTTGACAATAACGCTCGACAGGAACAGACGTCTTGTTTCATACAATGTGACGGCGCTGCTCCATAGAGGAAGCATTGTCGGATTTATCACTCGACTAGTCGATCGAACAATCGACGATCCCACACAGATGCAGTGTCGTTATTGATATTAGCACTCACAAATATAAATAAACTAATTATGTAGTGGGGCGCGTCATTTTAGTTTAGACGATCTCTACTTATTTACTTCCAGTGACATGCAATTTTTGTAATGGCAAAATATTTTCAAGAGATGGCAAACAAAAGCAAATGTGCAGTCGATGTGTGGAATGCGACAACATTATAGTCGGTAAGCGGCTCAATATTTTTTCTCTATAATTCGACAAATAATAATAAATGACCACATGCATAGCCTGTGTTGAGGTGTCATGAACACCCACACATACAGAAACAGACACGACTTTTTCACCGTTTTTCTCGATAGAAATGAACCCCTTCATGCGCAAGTTCTACTTGAACTTGGCTGCCTCTTATTATACAATAGACAATGTCTAATGTGTCTATTAGACATTATTAATTGTTTAATATATTTTTGCAGATAATTTCAATTAATGCGAGTGCTGTGGCCTAGAAACAATTAGGCAGTTAAGAATAACCAAAGCTCGGACACTTTCAAACCTTTTTCCAAAAAATCAAACTGCTCCTGTTGCATCTGTTAAATCAGTAGCTGCCTCTACAATACAACCTGACAATTCCCAAGATTTATTTGATGATGACTTTTGGGTAAGTTAATGGTGTAGGTCACTGAGTACAGTAAAATGAAAAATAATACTTATTACCAGATAGAGATGTGAGGATATACCTACATACATTCACAATAGTTATTATTTTTTGAATATTTATCATATATATTTTCTCCTTTAAGGTCGATAACGAAGAGTTGACGATAGTCGAAAAGTCGCTGGTGACTGATGATGTCTCTTGGGAAAACGAGAAAAAAACAAAAATCAATGCTGTCAGTCTGCAGCGATTTTATTTCTTAAGAAGAAGAGGAGAAAGTAAATATATCAAATGGCGGGCAGACCCCCGAAAAAGCGTAAATATTCAAGCAGGTTTTTTAGTACAGAACATCAGCCCCCCAGGATTAAATCACTCAAAATCACTGCGGACTAATCACTAATCACTTTCAAATAACACCATTCAAGTATCAGTACATTCGGTTGGTTCTATGATTTATGAATGTGTTTAATGTCAAGCACTTCATTTTTTAGGTGAAAAAATTAAAAATCATTTTAAAAATTGTTGTCATAATGGAAAGGTATACATAGACCCAGATAGAACATTAAAGCTAATTCTAGATATATTATTAGATTTATACGAAGGCAATACGTTTGATGCTAATCATTTTAAAGCTAATAAACGACAATATAATTCAGTATTTGCAATGGCATCCATAAATTCAAACCTGAACACACTCCCTCCAGGATTTTTCACTTATAGGGTACAAGGGCAAGTTTATATAAAAACTGGATCTTTGTTTCCGTTGCAAGGTCATAAACCACAATACAACCAATTGTACATAATTGAAGATAAAGCAGCATTAAATGAACGATTATCTGATTCTAGAAATAACATATATTATGTAGAAGCAATATAATGACGTCTTTACAAACAATGCTCAATGAATCCAATCCTTTTGTCAAAATATACAAAAGAGTGGCTGCAATTTTAGTTGAAGAGGAGTTAAAAGCAGCCTCAGAAAATCGACCCAAATATTCGGTATTTTTTATATATATATATATTCATTTTTGTAAACATAAATCTCTTGATTTCGTCGGTATAACACACCATCAAATAATGAGGTAGCGGTCATCTTTGTAGGAGAAAACGGTCAACCTCCATTAAATATAGACTTCTCTGTACAAGAATATTCTCAACATTTAACTACACTCAAATCAACCAGTCCCAATATTGACCCTTGAGCCTTTCCTGTACTTTTTCCTAATGGAAAACTCGGATGGCATGAAAATCTTCAACACAGAGAAGAGAGTCGAACTGCTCGAAGCCCTCTTACAATGTTACAATTTTATCAGTATAGACTTGCTGTTCGTAAAAATTTTAGCCCATTATTTTACGCCGAAAAACTTTTTCATGAATATTGTGTCTTGGCCTATGTTGTTAGGATTGAATCTCAAAGATTATTGTTTCTTCGATTGAATCAAAAACAGCTCAGAGCTGACAATTATAACAATTTAATGGATAGCCTGTACAATAATGATAGAGAAATGGGTCAAGGGCATTGGTAAAATGATAATATTGCCATCAACTTATGTGGGAAGTCCTAGGCACAAGATGCAAAATTATCAGGATTCCATGGCAATTGTATGCAAGTATGGTAAACCAGACTTATTTATAACTTTACGTGCAATCCCAATTGGCAGGAAATCTTAGATAATTTACAATGCACTAAAAAGAACATAGACCCGATTTAATGGCCAGAATTTTTAAACTAAATTTGGAGGAACTTTTAGATGACATTACAAGGAAACATATTTTTGGAATACCGAGTGCATGGTTTTACACCATTGAATTTCAGAAACGTGGGCTTCCACATGCGCATATGCTTATTATTCTAAGAAATGAAGATAAACCAAGGTTATCAGTAGATTATGATAAAATTGTGTGTGCAGAAATACCTGATCCAGATAAAGTTGGCTGGTTTGACGGTAGTGCTACTTATTTACATTGTTTTTAAGTGCAATCGTGTGAAATCATAGTGATTCTTTCTAAAAAGATGATGCCTGGGTAAGTAATCTATCGATAAATGCCTTTTGTTTGTGTTTCTCTGTGTGTTTTCATTCAAAAACTTACCTGAAGTAAAATTGTTGTGCTCACGATCGCCACAACAAAAACTTAACTCCTTGATTTTACTACAAAAATTTATAGAAACTAAATATTTACTGTTTTGTATTGTAGGTTAATATCATAATTTATATTCAAACTATACCAAAATCAAGTATTTTATGTTGATCTGAAATATAATTGATTAACAGAGTAGTAGTCCCATTCGCTACTGTGTGGCATCGCGAATTTTTTCAGAGAATAAAAAAAAAGTTTTTTAGTCTATGGCAACTCACAACTAAACGTCACTTTCTTTTTTCGCGACTTAAAGGCATCGTGGTGATTTTGTTAATTACACTTTAATAACGTTATATTAATAGTTTTTGGCATATTTCAAGTCGAAAAAGTATTGCCAAGTGATACAAAAGCCTTGAAAATGCTGGCCAAGATGTTTAAAAGTGATCTTCGAGACTATAAAGGCGCTGCGGAGTTAATGCAGGATGCGTTTACGCAGCCCTTGCCCTAGGTTCATCGCCGTGGGATAGAACTAGCGGTGAGACGAATATACTGGAATAGGTTTTTGGCTGGACGCGTAAAGACTTATTCCGTGCTCACCACACAAACACGTCTCGAGTATTTAGGCGTACGACGTTTGACAATTGACGCGAACTACCACACTCGTGTCTAGTTGGGAGTCTGGGACTCACTCACACCAAAGAGTACTATTATACGTATGACGTATCACACAACAAGCTCGGGCGGTCAGTTTCGGTAAAATTCGTCGAAACTCGGAGACGTTCGGTTTGGTACTCAAAGATTGTGAGTTGATTTATTACCTTTGCGATTCTAAACCTTATAACAATACAGTTACAGTTACTATTACTTTGGCAAGCAGCGTTCATTTATACGTACGTACTTACTTACCACTTCATCAAAACAATTTTCGTTTATTTTTTCAAATCACTCAAATCAGTACGTCGCTCTACGTCACAGGAATGGTGCCTATTGCTTATTGTTTTGTATATTTACCCAATCCTAGATGAATAAAAAGTGACTAACATTGTAAATAATAAAGAACTGACTTTTGTTTAATTCGTGGACGGGTGTTATGGTGTATAGTGAATTGTTATTCTATTATTATAATTGTTAAGTATTATAAAGTAAAAGTGATTTGTAAATAATTTGATATTCATTTAAATTGAAATTAACGATGGCTCCGAAGAGAAGTGTCGCATGGGACCATTTTGACGATAAAGGGGACTTAGCACAGTGCAAAATTTGTAAAGTGAACATTTCATTAAAATTTAAGGCATCAGTTTCTAACTTGACGAAACATTTAAAGAGACGACATGGTACTATACGTTTAGTGACTAGAGAAAACGAACAAGTGGAACAGATACAACCAGAACTTCCAGAACCTTTACCATCAACTTCAGCAACTACTCAAGAAACCGGCTCTGCAAACGTTTTAGGTAATTCATCGAGAATTATACGAACTACCACAAATATTACCTCATATTTGCGGAGAGATTGCTCAAAAAAAAAAAATATTGATCGCTATAGTATGAATTTATTCATATCTGATTTACAACCGTTTTCCATAGTGGAAGATAAAGGTTTTAAGGAGTTAATTAACTTTGCGTTTCCAAATTATGTGATTTCTTCTGGCAAATATTTTGCAAATAATATGATGCCTTCCTTATATGAAGAAACGAATCAGAAATCAAGAAAATAATTGATACTGAAGTAGAATCAATATGTCTCACAACAGATATGTGGACATCTCGTGTAAATGACTGGTACATGGCCGTAACAGGTCACTTTATAGATAAGAACATGGTCTTACAATCACTCCTCTTAGAATGCTGTGCGTTGGACGGTGGTTCGCATACCGGTACAGTTTTAGCCCAAGAACTTCGACGAATTGTTCAAGAATGGAACATTGAAGAAAAAATATTAATCGTTATTTCAGACAATGGTTCCAATATCAAGTATGCAATAGGAAAATATTTAGGATGGCGCCATTTTAGTTGCTACGCGCATACTTTAAATCTGGCTGTACAAAAGGCATTAAATAATGAAGACATTAGCAATATAACCTGCAAAGTAAAAGCTATAGTTTCTTACTTAAAAAAAAACACTATAGGCTGGGATAAGTTAAAAAAAGTATCAGCAACAAGCTGGTAAAGATGTGAAAAGACCGCTACAAGACGTATCAACTCGCTGGAACTCGACATATTATATGTTGGAAAGGTTCATTGAAATCAAAGAAGAAATAAATAGTTCCTTGTCGAATCTTAATCCAGGTTTGAGTTTATTAACGCCACACGAATGGGTTGTTATTGAAAAGTTACATTTAGTATTGTGACCTTGCGAATAAGTTACAAAAGAAATGAGTGGGCAAAAGTATGTAACGGGCAGCGCTGTGATTCCCATAACCACCGCTTAACCCTTAAATTGGCAGTGTATGTACTGGCATACATTAACTTTGTAAAAATATTTGACATAGTATAATAAAAATGTCTGTGTCACAAATCATTTTAATTCATTGCAATACTAATTATTTTTATAAGGAAAAATAAAACACGTCTCTGGCAACACTTATTTTGACATTCGGTCTCGAAAATGGCGGCCCGGCGGCGTAGCTCATCTGTGTTGACTATTAGGGTAGACCGAGGCGAATCGGATCAAGGGGTGAATCGGATCAAAATAAGAAATTCGTTAATATTTTGAACATCGCGTGGCACGGAACAACAAACGACTAGCGTCTCGCGAGCTCCTCTTACCCCGCGCCCCCCGCCATCGCCAGTTTTTTGTTGCGAGTAGGCAGTTAGCGCCAGCGCGTCGGGAGAGCGAGCCGGGTGTATGTGTACGTTACAATTTTGGCGCTGATCTAAGGTAGGTACTTACGATTTATTTGATTTATTCTAAGGATTTATGTTGCAATATTTAATTATATAGCTTATTCTAATGGGGTAGGGGTCTAGTTTACTAAACGCTTTAATTTTTGAAGTAAATATTATTGGTTACTGACTAAAATATTTATTTCGTAAGTCTTTAATATGGGGCTATTCGGATCACGTTATCGGGGGCGAATCGGATCGCCTTTTTAACTATTTATTTTGGTCTTTAATTGTAGTTGGTGTTAATAAAGCATTTATATTTCTTTGTAGATGGTTCGCACGTATATAAAAAAAAACACAAGCGGGAGAGTGGCCGGAAGAAAAAATGGTAGAAGCCGCGAATAAAGTTCTGTGTAAAGAATTAACTTTACGTCGGGCTGCTGAAATATATAAATTACCATACACAACTTTACAAAGAAGAGTCTCCTTTTCTAGAGGTGTCATTAAGACACGTGGTGGTCAGCCAGCTTTTGATGAAAATGCTGAAAAAGTTCTAGTAAACCGTTTATTAGACTTAGCGAGTCGTGGCTTCGGAATCACGCCTAAGGCAGTTCGAAAATATGCTTTTGAATTTGCAGAACGTCAAAATATTGAACACAAATTCAACAAAAATCTAGGAATGGCTGGTCAGGACTGGTTTCATCGGTTTATGAAAAGAAATAAGGAATTAACTATTCGAAAACCAGAAGGATTATCAAGAGCCAGGATTGATGGCATGAAAAGGGAAAAAGTGACAGAATTCTACAAGATTTTGGAGACAGTAATAGATAAAAATAATTTAAGAGGAAGACCTGAATGCGTGTACAATGTGGACGAAACAGGGATTCCACTTAATAATCGACCACCAAACATTATAGCTCAAAAAGGTGCAAAAGATGTTGTCAGTGTCACAAATGTTGAACGTGGCGAAAATGTAACCGTCTTAGCTTGTATGAATGCAACAGGTCAGTACATACCGCCATTTGTTCTGTTTAAGGGTGTGCGCAAACGCGATGATTTTCTTGTGGGTATGCCGCCCGGTACTGAAATTGTTATGACAGAAAAGGGATGGATAAATGAAGAAGCTTTTCGTGTATGGTTGCAACATTTTAATCGCTACCGTACCCAAGGAAAAGTTATACTCATCTTGGATGGACATGCGTCTCACACGACCTACTCAGTGGTAGACTTATGTGAAACTTTAGATATTGAGCTTGTTCTCCTCCCACCACACACATCGCATGCTCTCCAACCTCTCGATGTATCATTTTTCAAACCGCTCAAATCATACTACCATCAACAAGCTACATCATGGCAACATGCACATCCAAATCAAGGGATCACAAAGGTTGTTTTTGGAGGGATTTTTAAACAGGCTTGGAACCAGGCTGCCACCGTTGGAAATGCTGTAAAGGGGTTTGAAAAGACTGGAATATTTCCACTAAATGCTAATGCAATCCCTGACCACAAGTTTATTGGTGAACAAGGGTTAGATATTGTGGAGAACCAATTAAAATCTCCTAGTATACAAGAAGTGCAATCTAGTACCGAACCAGTACAGCCAGAACTAGCTACAAATATAGAACCGTTGCCATCTACCAGTTCTCAACAGCCTACTACAGCACAATCACCCGGCACTTCTGAAATTATTAAAGAAATTCTTCCCTCACCCTTTAAGACACCACCAGCCCCAGTTAAGAAACGAAAAACTACAAAACCAATTTTGCATTTGACATCATTGCAAAGTAAGATCAATCTTCAGCAAAAAGAAAGACTGAAAAGACTTAAGACTGACAAAGAAGCTGTGGAAGATAAGGAAAATACTTCGGATTATAGAGAAAATATTAAGAAAAAGAAAAATAAAAGTACACCGAAGACCAAAGTTAAGGGTTCATCTGCAAGACAGAGAAATTGGCATTGCATTTACTGCTCAGAAGTATTCATTCATCCACCGTCAGAGGATTGGATTCAGTGCCATGCATGCGAAGAATGGTGCCATGAGAAATGTGCTGATACGGGAGGGAAAAAAGGCCCGTACATATGTGATTTATGTGTTCAAAATTAATATTGATCTCATTATTGATTATTTAATTATTTTTTCGTATTTTCAATGCATATAGTCTTTAGAATGTTTTTTTTTTGTTATATTTTATTCATGATCCCATTCGCCCCGAGAATTGGGGCGAATCGGATATTTCTCTCTTTGAAGTTTTTATTAAATATTTAAAAGAATTTATCATAAATTTAAGTTTTAAAATGTTTATTTAGTAGCTGAATTGTTACTTATGACTATTTTCTTAATAAAAGTTGCATATATTTAATTTTAGTATGATTTTCATATTCCCATATATTTATTGATCCGATTCGCCTCGGTCTACCCTATATTATTAGACGGTATTTATATTATTTTAACTTGGTTTGACATGGTTTGTGGTGTTTTTATGAACTATATTTTATGCATAACAGTATAATCGAATGGATTTGATATGTTTTTGTGTATGGTGACTTTGTGTTTTGAGTTTATTTTGGTCGGTAAACTGATGTATGCTGTGGCATACATTGCCAAATTCGTAATGAAAGACCCTTCGTTTTATCTGTATGACACAGCATACATTGCCAAGTTTGTAATGAAATGCTTTATTTGTAATTTGCAAGATACCGCATGTATTTGTGATTTGGAATTGCTTTTTATTTTTGGTTTAAGCATGTTTTTTTGTTTCTTTGTTGCCAGCAAACGCTACTAACTCGAGGTGGTAGAATATTAGCTCTTGTGCCTGCTGAAAATGCACCCTCTGACGATAGCGAGCGCTCAGATGTCGAAGAGGAATTTCGTGTACGTACCCCGCTTTCTTCATTTTCTTCTCCAGCACCTTCTATTCATTCTTCCTTGGAAAGACTAAACATTTTAGATGATGACGAACATTACAACAGCGACAATGTTCCACTTACGCCCATTTTTCAAACAGTATATTCAAGTCCGTCTTTAGAACCAAATTGCAATAAAGTACCGGTGCTGAGTGATATTCCATCACTCCCAACAACTCCTCTTACTCCAGTAAATCCACCAAATCCAAAAACCAGATCCCGACGTCGTCAGCCCACCGTTCCTGTCCTGAAAAGACCGAGACTAATGAAAAAAATTACTTTGAACTATCAGTGGAAAAAAGCCGTTTTTCGACACAGAGCTATTATAGAAGAAGACTCCAATTATACAGATGTTCCGGATATATCAGCGATGGATTATTTTTATAAATTTTTTTCGCCAGACATTCTAACAGATATCGTAGAGCAAACAAATTCTTACTCAATAGGAAACACTGGACGTTCACTTGGTTTGACGGAAGATGAGCTTCGCGATTTTCTAGCCATACATATTATAATGGGGGTCGTGAATATGCCAGCATATACGGACTTTTGGAGTTTACGATACAGGTATAACTTAGTAGCAGATTTGATGACACTAAAACGATATCAACAAATACGTCGCAATTTGCACTTCGTTGACAATAATATACAGGATTCCGACCGATATTACAAAGTGAGGCCATTTGTGCAGAAAGTAAGACAAAATTGTCTAGCACAGGAAAATGAACGGAAGTTTAGTATAGACGAGATGATGATTCCGTATAAAGGAACCAAAGCTGGAAAACGCCGTCAATATATGAAGGACAAACCCAACAAGTGGGGTTTCAAAAATTATGTCCGCGCCGGAGTCTCAGGCATGGTATATGATTTTCTTCTTTATGGTGGCGAAGATACATTCAGATTTTACACGTTTTCAGATAAGGAAGCTTCTATAGGTTTCGGAGGACGAATTGTAATCGCTTTATGTCAAAGCATAAAATTCAAACCGGCTTTTGTTTTCTGTGACATTTTTTTTTCCTGCCCTGAGCTGTTCTACATTCTACGCGAAGAATACGGTATATTTGGTTTGGGGACTATAAGAAACAATAGACTTAGAGGAGCAGAAAAAGTGTTGCCTTCAGAGAAAGAGATTCAAAAATAGATTATCGGTAGTGAGATGGAACGATAACAAACCTGTTACCCTAATTAGTTCATATGTAGGCGTAGAACCTGTCGAAAAAATGAAAAGATACTGTAAGGAGACAAAAAGCAAAATCGATGTCGACTGTCCCCAAATAGTCAAGGAGTATAATAAACATATGGGGGGAGTCGACTTAGCCGACATGCTTATATCTCTCTATAAAACACCATTTAAAAGTAGGCGTTGGTACATAGGTATTTTTGTTCAAATACTTGACATATGCATAAATAATGCCTGGCTTTTATATAGGCGGGATCAAGCTCAATCAAGCAAGCAATATATACCTCTAAAAGATTTTAGGTACGAAATATACGAAGGCCTGAAAAAATTTGGTCGTGCTGATAAAAATGACAAAGCCAGAAAAGATGTGCCATCAGCTAACCCAGTGGAATCGTTACGATACGATGCCATTGGTCATTTTATGATAATGACCACTCAAGGCAGGTGCAAGCTATGTCAGAAGCTTACCACTGTATTGTGCATGAAATGCAAAGTGCGGCTATGTTTCGTAACAGGGAAGAATCCCAGAAACTGTCAATTAGATTACCATGTAAAGGCGTAAATTAGTCATTTCAGTTCAATAAACGTTTATACTATTATTATCTTTTGTATTTTTTTTGCTATTCCTGCTCCTGGATAAACTCCCGTCGAAATTTCATAAGTTTTAGGACTGGACACACAGGATTAGTCACTGCACTTGGCAATGTATATCCCAGCATACACGACTTTGATCCCTTGGTTTTCTATTCACTTGGCAATGTATGCTGTGTCATACATGAGTTTTCAGGAAAACTGAAACGTAAAGATATTTTTTCGTATTTTTTTGTAATGCCTTAAAACGTCTTAGACCCGATTTCAATAAAAAAAATCGGTTTATGTAAAAAAAAAAATTCTGCCAAATTAAGGGTTAAAAATGTTCGTTAGTGGAACTAATATTAAATGATGCCGAGCCCCTTCCTGATGAAGTTGAAAAAGTGAGAACAGATCTTTTTGGCGAACTGGTGTCAAGATTTTCGTCATTAGAAAATAGCCGGACATACACAGTATGCATGTTTCTCGACCCTAGATATAAGCTTTACTTCGAAAACGAGGCAACGGCAGATAATACAAAAAAACATGTGATAGGATTAGTGACCAACCTCATAAGAGAAGCTGAAGCTACTACTGGAAAAGACAATCAAATTGATCAACCAACAAATGAAGGAAATTACGAAAGAGGTGAACATTTGGAAGCATTACCACAAAAAAATGCAAAACATTCGGCCGGCTGGCACTGCTTACTCCAGGGCTGTTGTAGAAGTACAGCGGTATTTGGATGACAAAGTCGTCAACATCAATGAGTCTCCATGGCAGTGGTGGGCATTAAACAAAAATTCATATCCCCACTTAGCAATATTGGCTCGGCTTAAACAAAATGCACTAGCTACCTGTGTGCCCTGCGAGCGACTTTTTTCTGTAGCAGGAAATATTCTGTCCGAGCGAAGAACACGTTTAGGTGTTAGAAAAGTACAACAGATGCTGTTTATAAAAGAAAAGAAAAAAATAATTTAGATAAAAAGAATAAAAAATAATGTAAAAAGTGTAAAAAAAAGATAAAAAAAAAAACAAAAAGAAATTAAAAAAAACTTATTGATGTAAATATTTAGTACCTAGGTATAATAGTACAGTAAATTTGATTTTGTAAATAAAATCAATTATTGAAACCTTCTAAATACGCCAGCTTTTCTGACAAAAATTGTTGCTACGTACCTATTTGAAGTATTTGATACGTACAAATTATTATTCTATTAATACCATATTATGTTATTAAATAAGCTGACAGTCCTAAGCCTGTATAAAGTTTTCAATAAGATTTACTTAATTTAAAATATTTTAAAATGAAGAATAGCTATGAATACCCCTAGGTACACATAGTCTGATTAAGTCTGATAGACGTTTATAATCCATAAAACGAAAATACTCCATTACTTGCGAAGACTCGCTAGTTACGAAACGTTCATAAACTTGAGACGCCTAAATACTCGTGGACCTAGTTTTTGGAATAAGTATTTAGACGGACGCGTACTTCTAAGACTCAGTACGCATTTTACCTAGTATATCTCACCTCTAGATAGAACCCCAAATTACGGAATATAAACGATGGAACACTGACCCATAACATCAAAGAGCCAAGGGGCCAACATGTGAGGCTTTCTCTGATTTTAGAAACATGAGTTTTATTGCATGATTTTAAGATGCTTTCTGCTTGCTTTTATGTAAAGACAATTTGCGCCGCGGTCCACATACACGCGGTGGACGCAATGCGGGTAGGGTGCGTATTAGGGTGGGTCAAAAATTATTTTTTTCGTTTTTTAAAAAGGCTCAGCGATAAAAAGGTGCTAAATGGTTTACTTAATTCATATGTAAAATTATATTTCATTATTTTAATTTTAACTGCCTCCGGCTTCTAAAATAAATTTTTGAAAAAGCTTAAATTTGACTGTGTTTCCGACACTTTTTTCGAGTTATCGATGTCCAGTTTCGTACTATACGTATAGATTTTGATGACTACAAATAAAGGAAGACGTTTGCTTGGCTTAATTCAAGGTCACGAGTAAGGAGGCCCGCGAACGTACGCGAAATAGTTGGAAGTGTCCCTTGTTTGGTGATCTATGTGATATAAAAGACAACATTTTGCCAAGCTATGAAGATGTGATGAAGTTTTATGAGTGGACCAGACACAAGTTAAAACATGAGAGGGAAACTAAAAAAGAGCCAACGTATAAAGAAATCGAAGCCATTGTAGTTCCAAAATTGATAGAAATATGGGTGAGATCTTCTATTCCTGCTGTAGAACCAAAACGTGTGAAGATAATGTTACAAACATATCATTTAAAGTGCAAAAACTTACTTAAATCTCACCCAAAAATACCCGAAAACAAGATGAAGGAATTTCGTCTTGGAAGTAAAGTGCTATTTGATATTGCGGCTTGCAAGTGTAGAGATTTACTTCAATGTGCTTGTCCTAAAAACAAAAAAATACCTATTAAGCCGGGTACACATTGGTGCAATGTAACATGTAATGCAACATGCAATGCAAGAATTTGACGTCCACATTGCTGCAATGCAATTATCATGTAAAGTAACAGAATTCCCATAGTGTAGACGCCTTGCGCGCACGAACCGCGTCTACTACGCGCACGAACAGATTGTTGCAACTCTTGCGCGTAGCGACCCGAAATTTGTCGGTTTTTTCCCCGAACACAAAGAGGCGCGCAGTATGCGCGGAGCGTCAGTGTGGACAGGTTGTGTGGTGTGTACCAGGGATGTTGCGAACATTCGCATCTGCATCCGCAAATGCGGAACATCCGCATTGTTTTGGACATCTGCATCTGCAGCCGCATCCGCATTAATCAATGCGAATGTTCATGCGGATGCGAATATTATACAAGTAGCGACAAGAAAGAAACTGGGCGGGGCCGGTGATTGACGCGTGCCGGTCGCACGTGACAATAACCAATGGGAGCGAAGAAATTAGTGACAAGATTCGACACGTTTGTATGTTTTCGCTAGTGCATCATTTGTTTGTTCCTTGCAAGTGCAAGTGAATAAATACGTGTTTGTTTGCGTTGTGAAGTGAAAGTGAACTACTTATCGTATCATAAAGATAAATAGGTATTATTAATGTTATTGTGATACAGTGTGTAAATAAGAAGATTTTACAAGAAAACTTTATATTATTTAAGACTAATATCCATAAGATCACAGGGTAACTTCTATTATATTACGCCGGTAATACGTTTTATTGTAGGAAAAAATATCGTTTTATGACGAAATTCGTTATTTTTCCAGTGTGATTCCCGTTATTGATAGTTTATCTAACTATTTAGTCAACAATGTCACCACCGATCAAAAGTAATGTATGGGATTATTTTGAACCAAATAAAGAAGACCAGGATAAAGCTGATTGTAAAATATGCAAAAAAAGCTACCTTCGCAAGGGCCGCACCACGTCGTCTTTAAAAAACCATCTTAAGTCGATGCACTCAGAAGAATTTTCTACATTTGAGAACTTTAGTAAAGAAAAAAAATTACAACAGATGAAATCTGACGCAAGTAAGTTTCATAATTAATAGTTTTAATTAATAAATATTTACTTGAGGCATTGTTTGGTTAGTTTAATAAAAGAATAGTTTTAGTTGTGGTTTATTGGCTAAGTTTCCACTCAATATTATAGTTATTTGCTGTCATATAAAACGTCAGTTGTAAAAAGACTAATATATGTAATTCATTTATCTACTTTTTTATTGTTTCAAAATAAAACAACCTGTACATAAATGTATATTTTTAATATGATATTAAAATATGAATAGTGAATTATTTAACTCAAAAACTATTCGGCTGATTGCAAAAAATTTATCACTATCAAAAAGTGTACCTTTTCTTTTTAGTGTAGTTTAGCTTCACGCTATATTTAATGTTAATGCCAGAAAACATTAGGGATCCTTCCTTCTTATAAATATTTATAAGGAATAAACTCCTTTTATTTTTATTTTTTGCAATATAAGTTGGACATTTGATTTTGAAAGTTATTTACAAAAATATATAGAAAGATTTTCTGGTGTTTTAAAATGTCCTCACTTTTTAATTACTTTTAAGTAAATAGTTTTTTACAACGAAAATTTTTATTTATTTGTGTATTTTTTCAGATAAAGTTACCACTCCTCTGCAAGAATCAAAGAAACAACTTTCATTAGAGGAAGTGGTTCTAAAAGAAAAGAAGTGGGACGTCAATAACTTGAATTCTAAAAAAATTTATAAACTCATTGGAGAAATGATTGCACTTCAAAATTTACCGTTTAATTTTGTTGAAGGGCTAGGTTTTCGTAGACTGATGCAAGAATTAGCACCAAGATATAACTTTAGGGGACGCAATTTTTTTACAGATTTTGTATGCAAGGAATTATATAGCAAAGTGGCTCAAAAAGTTAAAGGATTAATCGAAAATTTTGATAACATGTCGTTTACGTCTGACATTTGGTCGGATCCTAGCTCAAACGCTTCTTTGCTTAGCCTGACTTGCCATGGAATTGCAGAAAACTTTGATAGATCATCGATAATATTGAAATGTGAGACATTTGACGGCCGTCACACTGGTGACTTAGTTGCTGAAAAATTCAGTAACATGCTTTCTGAATGGAACATTAAAAAACAACAACTGCATTGCCCAATCAGAGATGAAGGTTCTAATATGAAACGAGCCGCGCGATTAGCAGCATTAAATGATATAGACTGTACTGTTCACAAGATACAACTGGCTATCCGTAGTTGTTTAGGTTCTCAAGAAAACATAAAAATACTAAAACAAAAATGTAAGAGAATTTCGACCCATTTCAATCACTCTACCATTGCCCAGAAACAACTGCAATCAATTCAGGATAGACTGAATCAACCGCACCTGAAAGTGTTTCAAGATTGTGTAACACGATTGAACAGTACATTCTACATGTTCGAGCGTTTTTCAAAGATAAAGGATGCTCTGTGCCTTTACATGAATGATAATGAAATTGACCCTGTTCTACCAGAAGAATGTTTCATTCAATTACTGGGAACTTTTGAGGAAGCAACACGGGAACTGAGCAGCTCTTCTGCTCTTATTTCATCTGTGATACCGATAATACAAATGCTTGAAAAAAAAGTTGATGACTATTTAACAAGATCGCAAGAGTTTGATCCGATTCGTCAGGCTGTAACGACTTTGAAAAACGAACTTTCTACAAAGTTTTCTAGCTTGGGAGAAAACAATTTATATACCATCGCTACCTACTTAGATCCTCGCTATAAGCACAATTTTTTCACACCGGTGACTGAAGAAAAGATTAAAGATGACATTATAAAAATGATAAATATTGAGAATGACAATTTTGAATCAGTTAATACCAATGCCAAAAGGGCTAAAATAACTGATTGCATGGAAAATGAAACAGAACAACTAGGACCAGGGACTTCAGGTTTCAACAAAAAGCCATGCTTAAAAAACGACCTGGCTATGATGTTAGATTCGTCGAGTGAAGACGAAAGTCAAGATGAGCCAGAAAATAGTAGCGTTGAAGTTGTATTAAAAAAAGAGTTACTTGCTTACCGTACTAAAAAAGAAAAAAAAAGAATAAATGTGAGTGAAAATCCTTTAAACTGGTGGAGTGTACATCGAGGGGAATTCAAGGTATTATCGCCGATAGTACGAAGATTTTTATCTGCTCCAACGGGCAGTGTTCCTAGCGAACAACTATTTAGTAGCGCGGGATTAATTTACGAACCTCTGCGTAACAGACTAGAACCAGAAAAGGCGGCAATACTACTCTTCATCAAGTATAATGCTCCTATTTTTAAATTCAACTATTGATATAAAAAAACAGAAGGTGTTCAGTTACATTATACATGACTTATATTTTTAACATAAAAATAAGTACTTAATTATGTTTGATTACAATAAAAATGTTAATAATTACGTTGTCATTGTTTTAATTCTTCATGGATAGACTTTATTTACATAATATCTTATACATCCGCATCCGCATCTGCATCTGCGGATGTGAGCCTGCTAAACTCCGCATCCGCATCCGTATCCGCGGATGTGAAAATATCGGCATCTGCAACATCCCTGGTGTGTACGGCTAGACGCGCGCGAACATGGAACAAGACGACGCTACTGCGGCGGAGGAGGCGGTTACATTTACATGGAGTGAAGAAAAAGTGCTTCAATTAATTGAAGTGTACAGATCAAAGGAAATTTTGAGGAATATTTCTCATAGGTAGTAGTGATCTCATATCTTCATTATTTTGCCTACGTGTGTCTTCATTCGTATCTTCAGTGTCATTCATATATGTATTTCTAGAGTGACGTCTCAAATAATTATGTAAAAGGACAATTGCCATAACCACTAGCTCAGCTTTATCAGGCTGTAAAAGCATTGGTTTTCTGAGAACTCTAAAGACAGACGATATGATACCAAATGCATTTTCAACAGTTCTTCTGGCTCTGCTTAGCCTGTAGTTGAATACTCTCTTTGAAGTGCCTTTTGGATGTGCCCCAGCATATGGTTTCATCAGATTTTAACTTAAAGCAAAGGCACTATCACCCACAAAGAAATATGGTATTGGAATATGTCTCCGTGGGAGTGAATCAGGTGATGGAAGGTTTATTGTACGATCTTCTATCATTTCACAGAGTTTTGTATCTTTAAAGATTAGGGTGTGTCATTTTTTTCAACTTTCGAATATTTACATTTAATACCTCTCAAAAGTTGCTATCTTGGGTGTCATTAAAAATAACATTAATATTTTTTTTATACATACCTACTTATGGCTCGCTCAACGACCTTGAAGTTTTATAAAAATAGTGAAATTTCGTTCGGTTTTGGCAGGTTACATTTCTTACTTCTATGCACTTAAAACAGTTATTTGATAATATTTTATTAAAACTGCATCGTCAGTAATACGACAGAGTAAAAAAAAGGAATCTTTCCATTCTGTTGTTTTTAATACCTACTTTTACGTGAGAGCGCGCCCGCCCCCTGCGTCCCTCCCGCTTTACTCCGTTTCGCGCTTGTCAGTGAGGCGCAAGACTTGTTTACGAGTGGGTGTGTTTGATTGATTGGTACATACATTGTTATCTGTTTGCATTGTTTATAATAATATCCAAACTATCGATATTACTGCCCAAAAATGACGTCACTGACTCGAAAAAAAACAAAGTTGCGTGTTATAGAAAAGTTTCCTGAGAAGATGAAATGTAATAACCTACCAACTTACGAAGATGTTTTAAGACATTATGAATGGGTGCGTCATGAAATGAAGCGCTCAAATAATAAAGAACCTCAAGCAAAACGTATCAGTTCCGAAGTTGTTCGAGCCATTATTGAAATATGGAACAAAGCATCAATTCCAACTGTTACTGAGGTTAGAGTGAATCAGCTTTTACTAAGTTACTGCAATCAATATCGACAGTTATTGAAGAACTATGATAGAGTACCCAAGAGTCAGTCATATTTAGATAAAATACATAATTTTATCACAAAATCTGCCGAATTATTCGATATTGCTTCGTGCAAATGCAAGGAATTTAGGGCTTGTAAATGTGGGAAAAGCAAGACCATTCCTGTTAAAGAACGCTCGTTTCTTGTTGATCAGAGGACACTAAGACGTATGGCTATTGGAAACATTGACGCAGAAACTACCAAAAAGCTTCAGAATAAATGTGAAAGGTCACAAAGACAACAAAAGTCTATGGAACCACAACCTTGTACTTCCAAGTCGATTTGTATGAGCTCGTCGGATAATGAAGCTGAAATATCGATTGAAGATGAAGATTATCAGCATAAAGATACATCAAATAAAGGTAGGAAGAGAAAAATGCCATCAATAGCTTTAGATAAACTGTCGGAAATTTGTGATCGCTACGGAGTTTCTTATAGAGCAGGCGCTGCCATTGCTTCCGCCACCTTAAGTGACACAAAAGATAAATCTTCGAATTCACCTCCTACTGTCATAGACCATAATAAACTGAGACGCGAGAGAGTTAAAAGACGACGTACATTGTTAAAAAATAGAAAGTTGGAGACACTAGAGGCATTATTTTTTGACGGGCGGAAAGACCAGACGTTGTATTGCGTCAAAGATAAAAATAAGTTCTATCGCCGGATTAGAGTTGAAGAACACATTACAATGATACAGGAACCGGGATCAATTTACCTCGGTCATGTAACTCCACCTACTGGTACGTCTAAAGATATCGAGCAAGCAATGTTTTCATATCTCTCTGAAAAAAACATAAATCTCGATTCATTGGTGGCGATCGGTTGCGACGGAACAAATACTAATACTGGGCGTAAAAATGGAATTATTGTTCAACTTGAGAGACGGTTTGGAAAGCCAATGCAGTGGCTTATCTGCCAACTGCATGCTAATGAATTGCCGTTGCGGCATTTGATTCAACACTTAGATGGAAAAACAACAGGGCCCGTCGCTTTTTCAGGACCTATTGGTAAGTTGCTAAAAACTTGTGAAACTAGAGAAATCACTCGATTTGAACCAGTCGCCGTTTGTTTACCAGACCTATCAAAGATAAAATTAAGCTCGGATCAACAATATTTATACGATATGTGTGTGGCAGTGTCAACTGGATCGGTTAGCTACGATTTAGCAAAACGGTTTCCTGGTAAAATGTCACATGCTAGATGGCTCACGACTGCTAATAGAATATTACGGCTGTATGTTTCTACAGAACAGCCGACAAATGAACTGATGTTAATGGCAAATTATATTTGCAAAACATACAGTCCAACTTGGTTCCAGATTAAAATAAACAGCTCATGTAAAGACGGAGCTAGAAATTTATGGTTTCTCATTAAAAGCTCAAGATATCTATCTGACGACATAAAGGCTTTATTGGATCCAGTAATAGAGCGGAACGCATATTTCGCTCATCCCGAAAACTTATTGCTATCGATGCTAACCGATGACAACAAGCATATAAGAGAACTTGGTTGCAGAAGAATTATAAAAGCTCGTAGTTTGCGACAAGCGACGATGATGAGGTCTTTTGTTATTCCAAAAATTAATTTGGAATGCCAAAATTATTACGACATGATTGATTGGCAAAACAAGTCTCTTGTTTTAACAGAACCTCCGCTATTGCGTAATTTGGAAACAGATGATCTAAAAAAAATTGTAGTTGAAGGAAATATCGAGAAATTCGACTTTCCAAAGTTTCCCTGTCACACTCAGTCTGTGGAAAGATGTGTTAAATTGACAACGGAAGCTGCAGGTTCTGTGGCAGGACAAGTTGCCAGAGAAGGTTATATTGCTTGCAAGCAAAACTCTAGGCAAATAATGCCAAAATTCAATTCCAAAAAAGATTTTAAATAACATATTTTTCTAATAAAAACTTGATTATATTTACTTGTTATCATTGTATTTCCTTATTTACATATTTATTTAAAGAAACACGTAATTTGGTACAAAGGGATGTGAATAAAAATACATTAGAACAGACTTAGAACTTTACACTTTTTTTTTCTTTTTTCAATCATTAATGTCGCTTGAGCGAGCCAAAAGTATATTAATTTCCAACATTTTTTGTCATTTTCTAGTTACTATTGTTGCCCTTCAACTTTTGAGAGGTATTACGCAAAGAAATAACAAACTTTTTTTTCTCCATACAATGGTGACACACCCTATTAAAGATGCCACCATCTGAAATCCTTCCTTGGCATCCCACATCTACAAATAGAAAATTATAATCGGCGTCAACCAAAGCAAAAAGAACGATGCTAAAGAAGTTTTTATAGTTGTAGAATTCAGTTCCACTTTTGATAGGTGCCTCAAGCACAACATGTTTTCCGTCCAGTGCCCCTAAACAGTGTGGAAAATTCCATTTCTCTTCAAACTGTTTGCTTATGTTCAACCAAGTTTCTTCTGTCGTTGGAAGCTAAAACAAAAAACTTTTATTTAATTTATGGCTACGAGACAGTCATTGTACTTAGTAGCCCAACACTCGCTGGTGACAATTTTTGAGGTGCCATTATAGTGAGCATCTCTTGATTTTATTGCTAGCTATATTGAACTAGACTAAAAAACGAACTAAATATTTAGTCGTTTCGACATTTGTCCATCGGTGCCACGATACCTACCTTCCTGGAGAGTTATATCTACTATCTAGTAGTTTATATGAAGAGATGGGACCTACAGTTATAAATTATTTTTATGTTTTTCAGGAGGCGGTTCAACAACCGATTAATGAAGAAAATCTGCAGAACGAATTTGCTACTCCACGTACACGGTATGAACCTACGCGAGCTAAACAAGCAAAGAAAGATGAAAGCAGCAGTGTACTGGCCGATGTAGTGGGCATATTACAAACTACTGCCAATAAGTTGGGAAATTCAGGCGCTCCAGATTTAACTACAACTTTCGCTTCCTATATATCAGCTAAAATGAATACTTATTCCCTTCAAACCAGGAATTCGGTCGAACATGGAATTTTTGAAATTTTGATGAAGGCTGACAGAGGTTATTATGAATCATCATATCGACAGCAGGATAACTACCCCAGTTCATACCAAGAATCCTATTATGCATCACAGAAGAAAGGACAAGATTATGTGGATATGTTAATCGTCCTGGAACTTCCGAATTTAATCGTCCCTCGCCTTCCGCGCAAACTCCAGATACAAATCAAGCCGGACGCTATGGCTATACCACGGCAAGGAACGAAGAATATATGAACCAACAGCCATCGTCTGTAACGTCACTAGAATCTAACCAATCCTATGACGACTTTAATGATTTGATGTGATAATACTGTTCTTTAATTGACTTATTAAGAATGAAACTTACCTTGATATAATCTTTTAATTCCTCAATTATGGCGGAGCATACTTCTGTAATAATGCCACTTATGGCTTGTTTTGATACTCTGAAGGTATACTGTAAACTTGTGTACAAGCCCCGCACGTTGATATTGCGACTGGCGGCCATCTTAGTGACGTAGTCGAACTGTCAGTACCGTTCGCAAGGTCAGGCAGCGCTTACGTGTATTGAGTACGTCTACCGAGTGTTTTTTAAGTTTCGTTATTCTGTTTGTTATTTTGTTAAGTTTTTGTTGTTTTTGTTTTGTGATTGTTATATTCTGTTAAAATGAGTAAGAAAGTTATTAACAGCCGTGCTCGTGAAATGATAATTAAAGTGGACAAATACTTTTTAAAGGAGAAAGAGGACTCTAAGTTACTTATTCAAAATATAAACCGTTCCCTTAAAAATGCTTCGGACACTGCTGAGGACATGTTAATTTCCAAGCAACTTGTGACGGACATTTTAAATGTGTTACAAAAATCTACCAAAGTGACGGAACGAGTAGTGTGTGCTAAGGGCATTGCAAAAAATACAGTGACAAAATTACGACGAGAGCATGAGTCTGCAACAGCTAGTGGCAGCAAAATGAAAACCCCTCCAAAAGCAAAGAGACGAAGAAAGGAATATTTCGACGGATTTTCCTTAACTGCATTAAGAAATATAATTCACAGTATGTATATAGTGAGAAAAGAAATACCAACCATGCGCAAGATCTTGGCAGCTGCAAAAACAGACTTAAATTACACAGGCAGTGAAACCACACTACGAAAAATAATCAAAAGTGATTTAGGATACCAATTTAAAAGGTGCTACCAAAAAAGACTGGCTCTAATAGAAAGGCCACAAATTCAGGCATGGAGGGCTAGATATTTACGTCGCATGAAAGACAATGACTTGTTAGGTGCGAACAAGAAACCTGTTATTTATCTCGATGAAACATGGATACACGCACACTACACCGTAAAAAAATGTTGGCAAACACCAACCGATGTTGGAGTGAGACGGAACGATAGCCCGGGACGTCGCTGGATAATAGTGCACGCAGGGAGTGAAGCCGGTTTTGTAGATAATGCTCTGTTACCTAATGTTTAAGGCAGACACAAAAACCGGCGACTATCACGAACAAATGAATGCCGAAAATTTTACAAAGTGGCTGACTGAAAAGCTTTTGCCTAACATACCTATCAATTCAATTATTGTAATGGACAACGCCCCTTATCATAGTAAGGAAGAAAATAAAACTCCAAATATGAACAGCAAGAAACAAGTAATGGTTGAGTGGCTCCAAGCTCATAACATAGAATTTCCAGATAATTCTACAAAACCGGAGTTATATTTAATAATAAAACAAAACAAACCGCCGAAAAATTTCAAAATCGACAAGTTGTTAGCTGATCATGGCCATGAAGTATTAAGATTGCCTCCATACAACTGCGACCTCAACCCCATTGAGTATATTTGGAATTTATTATAACAGAGGGTTTCAGAAAAAAATGTGGAGCAGTTAGAGTCTAAAATTGAATCCTTGACCCTCGAGGCGTTGGCGTCAATAACTCCAGATGATTGGAAAAAAGAAGTGAACCATGTGAAGAGACTCGAAGAAGAATACTGGCGTAAAGATCGCATAACTGATGAACTGTTTATTATAAATACGGCAGACGACAGTGAATCGTCAGATTCTAATTCTGAATCAGATTCTGAATCTGATAACGACAATGATATGAGTGGGATTGAAGAATTAGTATAGAATTATTAAATAAACATTAATTTCTTAATACTTGGTTTTATTTATAATACCTACTTAAATGCAGCACCTATAGGTAGGTAGGTAGGAGCAGAGATAAAAATTAGACCTGTGTCGATCACGATTGATCGAATCTTTTTGATTCGATCGCAACCTGTGTCCAAGTGACAGAATCACGTATCTCAAAAGAACCCGATCTTATTTGACTCGATTATCAGGTAACAAAATAAACTAAATTGGACTTTATTTTCATTCTATTATGGTAACTAATTGCGTGCTCGTACAATCGATTGAGTCGTGCAGTCAAGGACACAACACGACGTAACAAGCATAATGTCTTCTATCTCTTTCGTTTACATACATGATATTGCACTTTCATTCACCTCACTCTTTCTCCAAAAGAAACCGGTTTGTACAGGATCGGTCACGACGCTGAGCCGCAAGCTATCGATCGAGTGATTGAATTTTGTATGAAGAGATCCGATTAGTTGCACTAGTAACTTATGACCCGCGAGTCGTGACACGAATGTAAAGATCGGATCGCAATATTCAGGTGTTGTTTTGTTTGCTTGTTTTAGTGGTTTTTAAGACATTATATATTGCGAGTGATTGCTTATTAAAATAGGGAAACTGTTTGGTGTTGGTGTTTATGTATTTTGCATGAATGTCTGAATGTGAATGTGAATTGAAATTAACGTTAGCTTACCGAATTTAACTGTACAAATTTAGTTTTAGTCGTGTTATTTTTTTATTTTGTCATTACCCAATAACTTAAAATGTCAGATCTGGCTAAGAAAAGGAGTAAAATTTGGAATCATTTTTCTGTAATAAACCAAGATAAGGCAAAATGTGAGTACTGCTCGAAAATTATCAGCTATTCTGGTGGTGGCACAGGTAATTTAACTAGGCATATGAAAAAACTACATGGGACTGTATCTATTGAGCAACTTATAAGTGAACATCCCCAAGCACAGATTGGCCTACCGAGATGTATAGAATCAAACGCTATAAGAACAGATAGTGTGCCTTCTACTTCTACACTAAGTGAGTTAGTACCTTCTCCATGTGATAAAACTGCACCGGCGGCGGCAACCCCATTCGTTCGCCAAACCACGCAATTGCAAGTTCAGTCAAAAATCAATCATTTCACTGTGTCTACGAGACCATTACCAATTAGCAAGTCAAAGAAGCTTGATGAACAAATTGTAAAATTTATAGTCAAGGGTTATCATGCGTTTGCAATAGTTGAAGAGGAAGAATTTAAAAATATTTTTAAATCTACACTGGTCAGCAAATAAACCGAGCCACCCGCTACCTAGGAACTCTGATTCGATTTTCTCAAAAAGTATGAAACTTACGACTATCAAAGTTTTACCTACAAAAAGTGCGTTTCATGGTGATTAAAATGACTATAAATTAATTCGAAAGTACTGTCAACTCACATTGTAATCAAGCAACAAACACAATGACATCGATTTGCTCTGTTTTCACCAGAGTTTGACATTAGCGTTATTTTTCTCTACAATGAGCGAAGTCGGAGAATTCTTATCATTTCTTTAGTTTTTATCCATCGTTTGCTCAGACGCGTGTGTTTTTGCTAGTTTTTTCGATTAATAATGGATACAACACCTCAGGAAGCAGCTCAAGCTGTAGCATTACTTCAAGCAGGCATTGCGCAACGTGAAGTCGCTCGAAGGCTTCGAATCAGCAGATCTTCGGTGCAACGAGTTTACAGACGATACCTAGAGACTGGAGCATTCGATCGCCGCACGGTGGTAACCCTCCTTATAACGCCATCTCAAAAATGATTTTTGCGAAAATAGGTTTTCCCGAATTCTTTTGACGAAAATCAATAGTTTAATGAACAGGTAATTTAATTTCGATATAAATTATTTTTTTATTTATAACCGAATTAGTAAAATGAGTTGCTGAAGTGCATAGAGTCAGAATATTGATTCGACTGAATTATTCATACAGACATTTCAAATGAATTTCCTAGAAATCTTTCATATAGAACTATATATGTGTTATACATTTTTGGAAAGCGCAAAGCTTGAAGTAATTATAAAAAATACAAACATAATAATCTATATTTTAAGCAAGATGTTATTTTCGTTTTAATGTGACTCTTTTTTTACGTGATTTTCTTGGTATTCAAATAGACATTCGAAGTTTAGCGCTGTTTGCCGCTGCTTTGTTACTTATCTTATTAAAATATTTGATTACTCTAATTTACAAAGGAACAAAAAAATTTTGCTCCTTTTTTGCCTTTTTCTTGTCAGACACAAAAATATCTCTCAAAGTAAAATTTTAAATTTTGGCAATATTTTATTATTTTCTGATAGTATTCCCAAAATGGACACAATAAAAATAATATTTATTCACGAGGTCTGATAACTAAAACCAAGATAAAACAATCAATTTAGTGGTAGGAACTTGTAGTGATAGCTCGATAGCTCTAATTGTGGGTAAGTGATAAAGATATTTTTTTCAATAACCGCAAAAGATATCAAAACCACGAGTACGTATACACATTGCACACTGCACTGCGATCTGAATCATATAAATTCAAGTTACAATTCATAGCCTAACATTCATAAAGTGACTTTTCAGTGTTTAGTATAGTTGGTAAATTCCTAACTATTTATTTATTACAATGAGTGACTTTGTTTGTGCTCGTAGGGTTTTATGTGACTTTTTCATAAACTCGGGCACAAATTATACTGAATTAAAAAAATATTTGATGGACACTTTTACATTGTCATCAGAGAGAGCTGATATAGTTGGAGCAAGTATTCGGAAAAATTTACTATCTAAATTTAACGATCGATGGGAAAAGGCGAGAAGAATAAAAGATCGCTTTGAAAAAAGTAACAGTGCTTGGTTGGATGGTGAATTCAAGGTAACATTTGAAGATAATACTCCTACAACTTCTTCAGGTGAACGTGGTCGACCTCCTAAGCCATATGAAGAATCGTCAGAGAAATCAAAAAAACGAAAAAATATGGAACTCGTACAAGAATATGGGTTTGAATTTATACATAATGCGTATGTCCAACATTTACGGTCTATTGGTGAATCAGACGAAGCCTCTATTCTGAGTATTGTACGAACTTTACCCAAGAAAGACAAAAAGGAAGTCCTTAAGAAGATGACAGATGATACGGAATTAATAACTCCTTATTCAAAAGATGAAGCTCTGTGTATGTTTATTGATTTGGACTTAACGAAATCTCAGTACGGATTATTAAGGTCTCGTTTATCTGAAAAAAATGTATTTATCTTTCCGTCATATAATATGATATTAGATGCTAAAAAAATGTGCTATCCCCCAAGTTCTAGTATCGAAATTAATGACATTGGAGCTTCTATCAAACTCCAAGATCTTTTAGATCATACTACAGCTCGGATTCTTCAAATTAATTCGGTATACAAACCAGGATACAGAAATCTGAAGTTATACGTTAAATGGGGCTGTGACGGATCATCTGGTCAAAGTGAATATAAACAGGCTTTGCCAGGTGAGACCCAGCTAATATCAGATGCCAATTTATTCATTGCTTCTCTTGTGCCTATAAAACTAATTGACTTATCAACAAATCTTGTAGTCTGGCAAAATACTACGTGCTCTTCTGTTCGCTATTGCCGACCCATTTCCATAAAATTTGTCAAGGAAACTCCACAGCAGACTAAAGAGACTGTTGATAATATCAAGAGACAAATTGATGAACTTACTCCATCACTGATAAGCAAAGATGACACCGTAGTTGAAGTCAAACATGAACTATTGCTGACCATGATTGATGGAAAAGTTGCTCAAGTACTAACAGATACATCATCTAGTTCTGTGTGTACTATATGTGGAGCAAGACCTAGAGAGATGAATGATCTAAACAAAGTTTCTTCTAAACCCGAAAACGAAGAAGCTTTCCAATATGGCCTTTCCACTCTTCATGCCTGGATTAGATTTATGGAAACCATTTTGCATATTTCTTATAATCTTTCGTTTAAGAAATGGTCAGCAACAACTCCAGAAAATAAAATAAGCAAAGAAGAGAAGAAAAAATGTGTGCAAAGTAGGTTCCGAAATGAACTTGGCCTCCATATAGACAAACCCCGACAAGGAACTGGTAACAGTAATGATGGTAATACTGCGCGGAGATTCTTTTCAAACTACCATTGTTCAGCTAATATTACTGGTGTTGACGAAGAATTGATAAAACGGCTATATATTATACTACAAACAATGTCATCTGGAATCGCAATAAATGCTACCAAATTCGGTCAGTACGCAATGGATAGTGCTCAAATATTTGTAAATAAATATAATTGGTATTATATGCCATCCTCTCTCCATAAAATCCTTATTCATGGGGAAAGTGTTATAAGACATTTTGCAATTTTACCAATAGGCCAATTGTCTGAAGATGCACAAGAAGCGCGAAACAAAGATTACAGACGATACCGATTACATCATTCCAGGAAGTGTTCTCGTTCAGCAACTAATGAAGATGTTCTACATTCATTATTATTTACATCAGATCCATATATTTCAAGCCTGAGAACACCAACCTTTACTGTAGACAAGGAATTGTTTGATGAAGCCAAAATGCTCTTGGATTTGCCTGAAAGTGAATAATATAATAAATAATATACTATGATTTGATTGATAAAAAACTATATGGTTGACTTTATAAACACTAATTATTTCATAATTTTGTTTTTTTTTTGTATAATATTTTCGACATTTCTATTTTTAAATATTTTTATATAATAAAGTTTAAAGTTCAATTAATTAAAACTTGTTTCATTAAAAAGCCCATACATTCAATAACATATGTAGAAATTTTCAAGTTGTTATCACTTAAGACAAAAGAGATACACATTTTTGAGACAGTGAACCCGTTTCGGTCCCACTGTGCGCCGTCCAGGTACGGGCAGACCTAGGGCTACATCAGCAGCAGATGATCGTTATATCCACCTTACTGTTCTGCGAAATCGCCGCCTCAACGCAGTTCAAGTCCAACAAAGTCTGCGTGACCAACGCCAAGTGTTCGTAAGTTCTGATACCGTCAGAAGGAGACTTGCTGAACGGAACCTGACACCAAAAAGAGCGGCAACAGGCCCACTTTTAACGGTAGCACACCGTCGAGCAAGACTTGAATTTGCTCGAGAGCATAGGGATTGGACGTTAGAGGAGAGGAGTAATGTACTCTTCACTGATGAAACCAGGGTGAGTCTACATGGTAGCGATCGACGTCAAAGAGTATATCGTCGCCCTGGAGAACGTTATTCTCAGTGTTGCATCGAGGAAACTGTTGCTTTTGGAGGAGGATCTGTAATGGTCTGGGGCGGCATCTCGTTAACAGCACATACAGCGTTAGTTTTCATCGAACCGACGGGCCGTACACGTGGACTGACTTCTCATCGCTACATTACTGAAATCCTCGAACACCATGTGGTCCCCTACGCAGGATATATCGGACAGGATATGCAATTGATGCATGATAATGCACGGCCTCATGTTGCGCATGTAGTGACCCAGTATCTACGCGACGTCAGCATTCGTACGATGGACTGGCCAGCTCGAAGCCCGGACTTGAATCCGATAGAACACTTATGGGATGAGCTGAAACGTCGAGTTCGAGCCCGGGTACCTGCTCCAACAAGGCTTCCGGAGCTGCGAATCGCTATTGAAGAGGAGTGGAATACAATTCCTCAAGATTTTATCGTCAGGCTCGTAAGGTCGATGAATACAAGGATGCTGGCAGTTATCCGAGCAAGGGGAGGGAATACGGAATATTGATCAATAACTTTTTTTTATTCAACTTTTGTTTTTGGCTTTAATTTTGTTTTACACTTTATCATTACTAACGATTGTCACGACTGGAAAACGACTCTTCTTTGTAAAATCCTTAATAAACTCTGAAATATTGATTGAACCATAATGAGTTTCCTTTCATTTTAATCACCATGAAATGCACTTTCGTTGGTACAACTTTGATAATTGTAGGTTTTTTAGTTTTTGAGAAAATCGAATTAGAGTGCCTAGGTAGCGGGTGGCTCGGTTTATTTGCTGTCCAGTGTATATTGCCCACATACACATTACCTACGCGCAAAACTATATCTTCCAGCTTAATACCTAAACTTTATCAAACGACCAAAGATAAAGTTCTACTACAGTTAAAAACAGAAGCTGATGCGATATGCTTAACCACTGATGGCTGGACATCTACAAGTAACACGAGTTTTGTTGCGCTGACAGCTCACTATATTGACCAGAATTCGTTGCTTAAGTCGGTTTTATTAGGTTGCATTGAATTTGACGAACGGCACACGGCAGAAAACTTATTTAATTTTTTGATAAATGAAGTTGAAGCATGGGGCATATCAAATAAAATTACAGGAATAATAACAGATAATGCGGCAAATATTGTGGCAGCCGTTCACTTAACAAGTTGGCGCCATTTCCCTTGTTTCGCTCACACAGTAAACCTCGTAGTTCAACATAGCTTAAATAATATTAAAAGACAATTAGATCGAGTTAAAGCAATTGTACAATATTTCAAACATAGCTCATCAGCTGAGAGCAAACTGACGGCTATGCAAAACCAAATGGAATTACCTCCCCTGAAACTGAAACAGAGCGTTGTAACTAGGTGGAATTCCACGTATGACATGCTTCAAAGATTGCTTAAAATTAAAGATGCTGTCATAAGTACGCTAGCTATCGAACAACCCCGTCTTAATACCTTGACGATGGATGATTGGCTGCTCATAGAAAATTGCGTTAAAGTTTTAAAAATATTTTATGATGTGACGGAAGAAATGAGCGCTGAAAAGTCGGTCTCTATGTCGAAAGTGTTGGTGCTGGTAAAAATTATGAAAACACATGTCGAAAATTGCATTGCCGAGAATGCTCCTTCTGCACAACCTGACGAATATGATCAATTACTTCGAACTCTTAATAAACAGCTTAACGAACGCTTTTTTGATGTAGAGGGTAACGTTTTGGCTGCAGAAGCATCATTTCTCGACCCCCGCTTTAAAAAGCATGCATTTACTAACAAAGTAAAATATGATAACTGCATGAAATCTATCAAAGGAAGACTTCGTGGGTTGTGTGCGCGAGAAGATGCGACACTTTTACAAGTTCAAGATAACCTGCCGCCGCAACCTTCTACTTCTGGCAATATCTGGGCGTCATTTGATAAAGAAGTGGAAAATGAGATAATTAAAAACCCTACAGCTGCAAGCATAGTGGAACTAGACAAATATATAAACGAACCACTTATAAAAAGAACGGATGATCCGCTAAAGTGGTGGAATGAGCGTCGTCTCCTTTATCCACATTTATACACTTTAATTGAGGATTGGATTAACTTACCTAAGTGACATCCAATCGTAATTTTATGAAGGTTGATCTGAAATATAATTGATTAACAGAGTAGTATTCCCATTCGCTACTGTGTGGCATCGCGAATTTTTTCAGAGACTAAAAAAAAAAAGTTTTTTAGTCTATGCTCTATGGCAACTCACAACTAAACGTCACTGATTTAGAGCTAACCATGATTTTGTGGGTCCCATTATGCCAGGGTTCAGCTATTGATGCTGGGGTTGGGGTGGGTGATTATATTTCAGATCAACCTTCATAAAATTACGATTGGATGTCACTTAGGTAAGTTAATCCAATCCTCAATTTTATTTCATGTTGATCTGAAATATAATTGATTAACAGAGTAGTTGTTCAGAGATTGAGGCATAATGGGTACATCTTATAAGCCTGGATATGATGAATAACGGTTAAGGCTTTATAATTATTAAGATATCTATTTATAGTGGCATATTATTCTAATATTAGTATCTATATTTGTTTTTATCCATATATTCTGTCATACACATTGATTATTGATCAACTATTAATTTTCATTTTTATAAAATTAGTCTGTAGTAATTAACAAATTTTTCTAAATGCCAAATTTGTAAGCCAAAAGGGCAGAACATGTTGATGCATATATTGTCCTTATATTTTCACCACATCAAAAAATGTTTAATACATATATTCTGTCATACACATTGATTATTGATCAACTATTAATTTTCATTTTTTATAAAATTAGTCTGTAGTAATTAACAAATTTTTCTAAATGCCAAATTTGTAAGCCAAAAGGGCAGAACATGTTGATGCATATATTGTCCTTATATTTTCACCACATCAAAAAATGTTTAATACATATATTCTGTCATACACATTGATTATTGATCAACTATTAATTTTCATTTTTTATAAAATTAGTCTGTAGTAATTAACAAATTTTTCTAAATGCCAAATTTGTAAGCCAAAAGGGCAGAACATGTTGATGCATATATTGTCCTTATATTTTCACCACATCAAAAAATGTTTAATACATGTTTTAGGCAAATAAATACTTCTTTATCTTTGTTCTATTACTGAGATTAATGTAATATGAGTTTTTAAGTGGAACAATGAACAAATTTTATGTTATGTTACACATGTTTATGCAAATAAATATATCTTTATCATTGTTCCACATATTGTGGAGACTGTGTCCACCAATTTCATGATTGACTATTAATTACCAATTTGTGCTCTTTTTGATATCAATGTAACTATGACTTTCTTTTAAGTCATACAAATTTCCTGCACCTTGTGCAATTTGATACTTAACCATTAGCTTTTAACAATGTAACTATGGATTTTGAGTAAGACACATTTCCAATACATAGTGATATTGTGTACAGTTTGATAATTAATTATTCATTATTAACAATGTAACAATACATTTTTAGTAACAAATTTTCTACACATTGTGTTAATTGTGTCAAACAATTTGATAATTATTTTTAATTATTTACAATGTAATTATGATTTTAAGTAATAGAGATTTTCTTCATATTGTTTTAATTTTGCCATAAAATTAGATAATTAGTTACTAATTTTTGCTCTTTTTTAGCGCAGTAATAATGAGAGTATTTAAGGTACTGCAAATATTTCTTATTTATAAGCTATTAATAAGAAATAACAAGATGATAATGAGATATTCCATTTACTGTAAGTTGCAGTTTGTAAGTCACTCAATTATGATTAAAATTAAATTAAAATTTTTGTCACTGCAGTTGTCGGTTCCTAAGACATGAGCTATAAGGCCTTGCAAAGGTAGTAGAACCTACAACCAAACCACCTTTTTCCCTGATTAAACTCAAGAGCATTCCTGCTGCTCTTGCAGATGTACTGCTGGAGTGTGGGATACAGCTGTCAGCAGGTATAAATTTGATACCTGATTAACTGTTTTGAAGGCCAAGGGTAAAACTTTTAATATGGTAAAGTTAACTTATTTCAGGTATTGGTTAAGGCTACAAGGATCTTTAAATCTTAGAAGTTAGCCATAATTTATGATCTTAAAAGTAAAAAGTACATTATGGTTCCTTTCCTTTTTTACTGAGAGTAAGGTTGGTTATCACAATTCTCATCTTATTAATTGTCAGGGTGTGACATGGGCTATGTTATTTAGTTTAATGTATGAGAGGGCGGCTAGTACCCATTGAGCAGCTATCCAAGCTAGGAGTTAGAAGATTTTTGTGTCTTGGTTCAAATAAATAACTAAATAATTCTGTATCTTCAGATACAGGTGTATTGTATGTTTCATTAACATAATATATGTATGTTTGTGTCTATTGTCAACAGAGTTATTCCTGTGCCATATAATTATGTTCTAGCCTATTTTGTCATCATGTTGCTTGTAACCAGTTGTTGCAAGTTCTATTTAATAACCATCTATACTTTCTTAACCGATAAGCAATATGTTTATAATATTGTGTTTTGAGGCAGCTAGCAGATGAGTTAGCTGGTTCAATACAAAATGTGGGTTCTGGCTTTCTGTAATACAGGCAAATCTCAATCTGAGTAAGCCTCTCAGAAATCCTTTGTTATCCATACCTAATTCCTCTCCCATCTTTAGAGTCAATGCTGAGTTGTGGAAATTTAGGGTTTTGAAGCTAGCTCCATTCTCTAACTTTCTATTAATGTTTCTTAATTAATAAGGGTGAAGATCAAAATAGGATCCCGGTTACTGCTTTGTTGACACAGATGGTAACATGATGGTTAATGAGCTATCTAACGTTGGCTTCTAAGTGCTTCCCCTAAGAGATGCTTTTTGTCAGGGCACCTAGTCTGCTCAGTGTGTGTTGTCGGTTAAAAATCCCAAAATTGGGTGAATAAGAACTTAGTGACTTTTAGCTTTGTCATTATTAATATTCTGAAACATTTAGTAAGGTAAACAAATGTTGGGAATGCTTAGAAAACATATTCATGTCCACTAAGTATTGATGCATATACATTTAGTGTTTAGTAGCATTAATGTTATTGGGTGCCTCACTTCTTAGAGATGTGTGTGTCACATTGTTTTTATTGCTATAGATAAACTTGTGGGGCCCAAAATCTATTGATAATGAAACAAGTATGGTTTTTTCGTTGACTTACATGTGGAACTGAGCACTATTTATCTTACTTATGTATTTGCAGCCATGTTACTCTGGCTGTATAATCTTGCAATGTGTTTTAATCCAGTTAATATTAATTATATTAGTTATATTCCAATTGATGTATTAAATGCAAGTCATCATTCTAAACAAGGCACCACACTACAATTGTTTTCGCCATTACAATGTGTCACCATTCTATTAGAAAAGCTTTAGAAACTAGTTCTAGTATACATTTTCTACAATGTTCTTATAGTTTCGGATTATGTAATGGGGCCCCATCTTAGGTCAGTTGACAGCATCAAGATTGCTATTGTTATGCAACAAGGCTGAGTACTTAACTTGTTCTATTATTTTTTGTGTGTGTTTGAACATAACCTCTTGGGCAGGTTCACAGAACGTTCCCAACAATCTTGCCAATTTGCTGATTGGGCAATGTTTAATATCATTGATATTTAGTATCTCTATAGGAGTTGCATTCTTGCTGTATTTCTGATGTTAACTAGTCTCTATTCATAGTAAACCTAAAGTATTTAGTGCACTAATATACTTTAATCATAGTTAACAGTGAGGGAAAATCATTTAGATAAAAGTGAGTGTAGCCCCTCTGTCAGCCAGATATTTATACTGATTCTAACCAATGGGTGGTCATTCAGACAACAGTTTCTTAAATTTCTAGTCTGTAAGGACTGTGGGTGCTGTACGTGGACTACGTGGAATTGCAGTAAATTTATATGACATTTTCAAACTCAAAGCGGATTACTTTTTCTGAGTTTAGGTGTTATTGAACCTAAGGAATCAGTTTTATCTTAAGACTGTGCAAGACATGTGATATTGATGGTCCAAGGTTCCCATATCCACAATTTGAAAACTATAATATTTTTCTATATATATTTTTGGTTTTCAGTTAAGAACAAATCTGATCTGTCCGTTGAGTTTGGAGGTCTTAAGAATATTAAATCTTTAGACATATATATAGATAGAAATTTTTACTGTGAGTGTATATTTGTACAGCCCCTAACTCATGAGTTATTGATGGTCTGACACATATTGTTGATTTCATTTATATGTATATTGTTTATGTAAACAATGTTATGTTCAAGTATTTTAAGGTACATTAGTGGTGGTATGTTCACAACATGAAAGACAGTTAGATATATTGCATATACCTGGTTGACAATTGCCTGCTGGATGCATGGCATGGTGTACCCTCTCGGGGCCACCCTTCCTGTGTTCTGTTCAGCGAGGGTGTCACAGTTGTATCATACCACTCTTGGGTCCACCTTGCTGTGCTAGCACTTTGGTTTGATGCCGGACCACTTATGTTTTCCACAGTCCTTGCTTAGGTTTAGAGGTGGTATTCGGTTATAACTTTTGTTATACATTCTTGATAGTTGCATTGGTCTTGTTTCTATCTTGAGCCTCGAATCCACCTCGAAAAGTGTCACCATTGGTTCTTGTTGTGGACTGTGAGAACCAGTGAACATAGTACGTTCTTCATCAAAACTGTCGTATCTCGTACGAAGTTTTGATCTTCGAGCTGTCTCGCGTACAAGCTCGGTTATACTTAATGCATGTTGTTCTATCAAAGTAGCGGGCTCGCGTCCCGAACTTTGTAGTAATGCATGTTGTTTGTGTACTGTCAAAATTGCGGGCTCGCGTCCCGAACTTTGCAGTAGGGTTTATCAGAGCTACGACGTCTCGCGAAGAGCCCGATCTTCGAGCTAAAGTCTCTCGTACCCGCTCGGTTCATGCATGTCTTTAGTACTTCGCATCATCTCACATCATATTTGCGTCCTTGTTCACTGAACCTAAAATCAGAGAAAACCTCACCTGTTGGCCGCCCTCTTTGAGGTTATGGGTCAGTGTTCCATCGTTTATATTCCGTAATTTGGGGGCGCCCACAATTTAATATCGAGCGTGGAGCATCGCGTACTAGCTCGGTTATATGTAATGCATGTTGTTTTGTGTACTATCAAAGTTGCGGGCTCGCGTCCCGAACTTTGCAGTAGGGTTTATAAGAGCTACGACGTCTCGCGAAGAGCCCGATCTTCGAGCTAAAGTCTCTCGGACCCGCTCGGTTCATGCATGTTTTTAGTATTTCGCATCATCTCACATCATATTTGCGTCCTTGTTCGCTGAACCTAAAATCAGAGAAAACCTCACCTGTTGGCCCCCCTCTTTGAGGTTATGGGGCAGTGTTCCATCGTTTATATTCCGTAATTTGGGGTTCCATCCCACGGCGATGAACCTAGGGCAAGGGCTGCGTACACGCATCCTGCATTAACTCCGCAGCGCCTTTATAGTCTCGAAGATCACTTTAAAACATCTTGGCCAGTATTTTCAAGGCTTTTGTATCACTTGGCAATACTTTTTCGACTTGAAATATGCCAAAAACTATTTAAATAACGTAATTAAAGTGTAATTAACAAAATCACCACGATGCCGTTAAGTCGCGAAAAAAGAAAGTGACGTTTAGTTGTGAGTTGCCATAGAGCATAGACTAAAAAACTTTTTTTTTTTAGTCTCTGAAAAAATTCGCGATGCCACAAAGTAGCGAATGGGAATACTACTCTGTTAATCAATTATATTTCAGATCAACATGAAATAAAATGAAGCGTCGATTATGTTTGCAGGCAACATCAGTACCATGTGAGAGGATATTTTCAAAGGCCGGAATGACAATTACTAATAAAAGAAGCTCGTTAAAGCCGAAAAAAGCCTCTCAAATTTTATTTTTGAACCACAATTTGGAGTGAATGCTCAATACCAATAAAATTTATTTTCTTTTTTTTTATTACTTTTATTTTATTTTTTATCCCTAAAAGTTGATTTTCTTCAAATCGAACGTCGAACGGCATCAGGCAATAATTACACCACAACACACAGATAATATCAGCATACCTCAATCGGTTATTTTATATAAACGAACTGCGACCCGAATGATCGAAATGATCGAATCTTTTTAACCCGATCACCATACGAGTGGGTCACGATCGACCCGGGTTACGACAAATGATCGATCGACACAGGTCTAATAAAAATCACAAGGGTTCCGTATCTATGAAAAATGAACGTATCTTTTACCTAGAAATAGCCAAAATAAAATCATTTTCAGCAAAAATTAACTTTTTTTGATAAAAATATATGAATAACAAAGTTATAATTTGCGGTTTTTGAAAAAGTGCTATATCTCAAAAACTGCTATCTGCATCATGTTCAAAATAATTTTCCTAAAAAGTTTGTTCTACTGTTGTGATTTTTTTCATATTTTCTATAGTTGTTTCAAAATTTGCTCTTTGTCGGAGTGGTTGATATCATATTGGAGCCAAATTTCAGCTTTCTAGCGCTAACGGTCACTAAGATTATCTGCGGACGGACGGACGGACAGACAGACATGGCGAAACTATAAGGGTTCCTAGTTTACTACGGAACCCCAAAAAACATTGACGAATAGTTTGCCATCAAACAAAAATATACTAAAAAAATGGTTATTTTTGCTATCTGTACTTTTATGTCGAGGATGACGTCACGCAGCTGTTATTGTGAAAAGGTTCCATCGCAATACCAACGCGCGGGGCTTATACTGCCGTCGTAATGAAGAATGCAGTAATCGACATTTTTGCAAAATTGATATTTTTATCGAAATGACGTTTTAAGACACGTATCTTACTATTGAGTATAAAAATAAATGAAAAAAATACTTAGAAATCAATGAAAAACTAGCTAATAATGCAGTATTTGCATGAATTTGTTCGCTACTTGTTAATATAAATGCAGTAATGAACATGAACTAGGATAAAATGCAGTAATAATACTCGAAATACTAATTTAAAATGCAGTAATGTTTCTATCATAGGAATAAACGTAGTATTAGTTTAGACTTTCCTTAGCTCAAATGCAGTAAATGCTTACGCTGCATTTGAGTGTTGTGCGATTGATGACGCTGTGCAAGTTTCGACGTGTTTTAACTGCGCATACTGCATGTTAACTTTGTACCTCAGTCGGTGATCGTCACGCGCACTCGACGCACGCTCGTGCGGCGCATCATTTGCAGATCTCAATTGGCTTGTTATCGTTTTACTTGGTAAGTACAGTTATGTATAATTACAATTTATGTTTATTTATATGTATTTTTTTAAAGAACTGGCTAATTAAAGGAAAATTGTATATTTTAAGCTTTCAATATATAATAAGGACGTTATCCTTGCGTATTGTGTCTATTGATTGATTAGAGAGCGGCTAATATCGATATTGTTTCGTGAGTAATTGTCATCATAAAACAGTTTTGATTCTATCAATTAGAATATATCGCATAAAATAAATTATTTAGACTTTATTATATTTATAATCGATAATGTTCAATATTAATGGGTAATTCTTAAAATTGGGTTTGGCGCGTAGTAACAGATAGATCGTAGTTAATATATTCACAACATTGTAAAATTTTAACTGATTGATTTGTTAATGTCCATATCGTATGGTAGGTACTTATGTAGGATTACCGTTCGTGGAGGTTATGAGATTGAAGGAATATAGAGTGCACCTGTGTTTACGCAAATACTTGTGCATGTGCATTATAACATATCCTGCGTATATTAGCTTTAGTCTTTGTTGACCGAAAAAAGGACGTTATTATTACTTTAATGTTCGAATTTTGACATGTCGTTTGTTCTTCTTTTGCTAGAATAAATTTAATGACCACTGTGTTTCTTCGTAGGTAAAATGGCTTTGAACAACTTCCGAGCTAGAAAATTAGTACATATGGTAGTAAACACTGACGTCTGCCACGATAATTCTGTGCGGAATACTGAGCTGAGCACAAGTACGTTAACTATTGAAATCGAACCTGAGGATACTAAAAAATCTGAGGATGAAATTTTTACGGATCGTCAGGATATCGCTTCATCACAGGACGTGGTTAATGCAGATTTCTCATTAAACTTGTCATCAGCTGCATTGGGAGATATACGAGTTTTAGATTATTCTTTTTCCAAAGATGAAAGCTTTGGTTTGTTGTGTAATGAGACACTGACACATTCTCTTATGGGCAGTCCAGTTGCTGATTTTGGCACAGAAGATGAACCTACCACCTCGCAAGGTCTTCAAGAGATCGAAAACCAGAGAAGTAACGAAAGCTGTCCGGACGTAGATAATGCACCAACAACATCGAATAATCAAATTCTAGTAACTGATTCAGTTATGCAAAATGAAGATAATGAAGCCGCAAACAGATTAGTGTGTGATGCTTTAAAGGGCACAACAAAAAAAGGAACACCAAGAATTAGGAAACTGTATACAGAACAGGACACTAGAAAAGAAGCAAAAAAACAAAAAAAAATGAAAAGTTCTGTGTTAAACCAGCATGCACTACGTCTTGCAAAAAAAAATGTGGAGAGAAATTTTCAGAGTCGGACCGTATGAATATTAACCAACAGTTTTGGGGACTTAATTACGAAAGTCAAGGATATTATATTCAGTCATTAATAAAGAAACAACTCGTTAACAGACGCTTACAAATTAGTACCTTATCTCGTAATAATACGTTCAAATATTTTTTGGAGAAAGAGAATGAAAAATTTGAAGTGTGCAAAATATTCTTTTTGACTACTTTGGGTTATAATAAAAAAAATGACCGGCGAATATTAGATGCTATAAAAAAACCATGGAATGCTCAAACTGACAAACGTGGGAAAAGAGAGCACAAAGAGAAGATAGATAGAAATCAATTAAAAGAGCATATTGAAAGCTTTAGGCCTGCTATCGCACATTATCGGAGAAAACATGCACCAAACAAACGATACTTACCTAGTGATCTAAATGCGACTTTAATGTTTAAAGACTTCCAAGACAAATTCCCTGATATCAAGGTTTCTTATGAATTATACAGACATTTTTTAAAAAAGGACATGAATATTTCTTTTACTCTTTTGGGCAATGAAGAATGCGAGGACTGTGAAAGTTTTAAGTTACACCAGCCCACATGTCAAGATTCCGCATCCTGTGATACCTGTATATCATATAAACTACACAAGCAAAAATACGAGAAGTCACGGAAATGTTATCAAGAAGATGTTGATTTATCGACCAAATTCACAGAAAAAGCTTTTTATTCAGCAGACTTGCAAAAAGTCATCATGTTGCCACGTATTGATATGTTTAAAGCTGCTATTTTTTGTCCCAGAATAATAGCTTTCAACGAGAGTTTTGTACCTTTGGGGCCTACTAAGTCAACCTCTCAGCCATTCGCCGCAATATGGCATGAAGCCATATCAGGACGAAAACAAGAAGATATAAAAAGTGCTTTTAGAGCGTTTTTCATCTGCAAACGCGACAGTACTGACATAGTAGTATGGGCCGACAACTGTTCCAGCCAGAATAAGAATTGGGCATTTTTCTCATTTATTATTCAGATAATTAACAGCTCTTTGATATGTGCCAACACGATTACCATTAAATATCTTGAATCAGGACATACTTTTATGTCAGCCGATAACTTTCACCACCAGGTTGAACAACAATTAAAAAGAGCAAAAAAAGTTTATGATTTCTCAGACTTCATTGATTGCATTCAGTTAGCTAATTCCGGAAAAGTAACAGTGAAACCTATGGAAGTTACTGATTTTCACAAGTATATTGATCATTCATCGCAGTATAAATTGAAAAAGAGCACAAATCGGATATATTTGAAAGATATTGTTAGTGTCGAGGTGCGTAGGAATAATTTTAATTTATTTGTAAAGACCGAACATGATGGTGAACTCCGAGAAATAGGGTTCCTAAAAATGAAACACATAAAGTCTCATTCAATTCCCGATCCCATACAAAATTCAAGTCCTAGGGGTATCACTGAAGCTAGAAAATCTGCAATTATTTCAACGCTCACTAGAGTTATTCCAGAAAATAGACTACCATTTTGGCAAAACTTGCATACCAATGACAATTCAATTGATCTAGTTAATATTTTAGATGTAGATGATTGTGATGAGTAAAGACTGAACTTGCATTTAAATTAATACATTTTAAGACTTACAAAGTGCCATTATTAGCTCTAAGTTCTTTATTGTTTTAGTTTTTAGGTGGGAGCTGAGATCCCTATTTGTTTTTGTTTGTAATCGGGAGCAGCAGTCCCGTTTGAAGCATAACGTTGATTATACGAATGTTGATTGTTTTATAAGTTTATATGATTAAAAGCCTACTAGACCTTGTGAAGGTCTCTAAATAAAAGTATTCGAATTTTATTTTTTTTTATTTTTACACACTATCCTAAATTCAAGGGTCTAAAATATTTTGTACTGCATGTATATAATAGTATTTATTTTGACTTTACTATTCCTTGTACTAACACAAAATGCAGTAAAAAGTATTTGCTAGACATGAATGCAGTAATAAGCACAAATACTGCATTTCACTTTGTGATAGACTATAATATCCATTAGTAACACAAGGTTGAAATGCAGTAAGGTACGTCGGGGTAACATCGTAAAAGGGTAAAGTACGAAAATTCTCATTTACCTGAGATTTAGGCAAATAATTTTACTTATGGCAACCCAGCGGTGAAGGACAACTCAAGCCGTCCCCCACCTCAGTCTGCCTCGAGCGTTCTAACCGTGTAGTTGTGTGTGAAATGCATTTTTTGCCAACTGTCATTTTCGACGAAGTTTTGAAGATTTTCGATCTTTACCCATCATCTATAACTTTCCTCTCAGGTGAGATATTTATAAGTTTTATACTTGTAATTGTTTATTATTACGTTATTAGTGATGACAAAGCAGTAGATAGTTCATAAATAATGCCATTTCGGATATTTTTGTATTTTCGATCTTTACCAATCGTTTTGATAAGAGGTAAGTTCGGAATACTATTCATTCGATCTTGCCCCGTTTCAAAATCTCATTATAATAGACAGGGGTTCTCAACCTGGGTCAAATTATATCGGTTTAAGTTTGTCATAATAAATTAAAATGATAAAACATTAATATTATTGAGGTTATTTCTGTTTTTGTAATTAAAAGGACTATGGATATTTTAAAAAGTACCTAATTAGGTTCATAGAATAGTCGTTTTGTGTGCAATGGAGTTTTTTTTTTTTTAAGATGATGATGATGATGATGAATGATTATGTTCGTTTGGGAAAGTGACAAACACAAGTGACAAGTGAACATGACAAACTCCTAAATATGCTCTATTCTTTAAAATATCCGGAATTTCATATTTGTTTTTTTACTCAATAGTTTAATTGACATACATTTAGTTGACTTTGGGTTTAAATTTAAATATTGGTTACAGATTAATCATGCCACGAAAATATTATAGAAAATCGCTTCGCGCCACTACTTACACTCAGGAAGATTTAAATGCTGCCTTAGAAAGTATAGCAAAAGGAGAAAAAAGCCAATATGCTGCTGCAAAACATTACAGAATACCAGTATCGACACTCAATGACAGGATTAAGGGTAAAACTAGAATAAAAAGCCAAACCCTGGGTAGACCAACCGCCATTCCTGACGAAATAGAAGTCAGATTAGCCAATGCTCTAATAATACTGGAAAAATGGGGTTTTGGTCTCTCCAGGGTCGAAATAATAAACCTCGTCGAAGAATTTATCAAACTGAATGAAATCGCTACACCGTTTAGGAATGGGAGACCGGGATCGGACTGGCTGTATAATTTCCGCAAGCGCCATGGCCTTTCTATAAAAAAACCACAGCCTATAGAGCATGTCCGACGACAAATGACGGATCCATTTATTATTGAAGAATATTTTAATTTACTAGAAAAGGTATTGCTGGACCTTGATTTAGTAAACAGACCTAGCCAAGTATGGAACCTAGATGAAACATCGGTGTCTCTTGATCCATCAAAGACTAAGGTAGTTGGCAAAATCGGAAAAGCTTCATCACGCACTACATTTGGCACAGGAAAAGAGAATATAACAGTGTTGACTGCAGTTAATGCTAATGGAGTAAAGTTAACGCCACTTATTGTTTTTAAAGGTAAATACGTTTGGAATCAGTGGATAGCGGACGTAAAAAATGAATACGGTTTTGAATTAGCATATGCTGCTAGTAAAAAAGGTTGGATGGAGACGGACATATTCCGTAATTACATGGAAAAAGTCTTCATTCCCAATCTTGGAGACGAAAGACCTGTATTACTGATTTATGATGGCCACGGAAGCCATGTCGATATTTCTGTCGTTGAATTAGCTACCCGTAATGGTGTTACTATTTTAAAATTGCCACCTCACACTTCACATTTACTACAACCCCTTGACGTCTGCGTCTTCAAATCATTTAAAACACGATGGGATGCTAAGTTGGTAGAATGGCAACGACATAATGTGGGTGTTAAATTACCCAAAAAAGAATTTTCAAAACTGTTTGCAAAAATATGGCACGAAATTAATCCCGAAATTATACGTAATGGTTTTAAGAAGGCAGGAATTATTCCTTTCAATCGCAATACGATTCCTGTTGAAAAGTATGATCCCAGATCTTATAGCAGATGGCTTAAAAGCAAATCTGAAAACGAAAGTTGTGCGTCTCATCATGTAAATATGACGACTAACACTGTCCAGAGCCTTAATAACTTATGTGTTTATGCTATCAATTTGTATTTACATCAAACTGTTATACCACACATGTCTATACCAAATGACACGCTATCTGCTAATACAATGAATAACTGCTTATTTATACATAGTGATTATATACCGGAAAGCTATCAAGAGGAAGAAACTGTTACTAAAGAGCCCGAAGTGTTAACAAAAAATATGCCCAATAAAATAATTATACTCTCTGACATAATGATTAAACCTGGTACTTCAAATGTCCATTCTTTGACCAGACTTTCCAAAAACGGTAAAGAAAACACTACTTTTGTTGCTTCAAATAGTTGTGACCTGCCAGAATGTCTACAAACACCACATAATTTGAAAAAACCAGTTGATTATGAACACACGTTTGAAAATTTACTTTTAGAAAGAATACGACAGACTAGACCCGAAAACAATAAGACCAAGAGAAAGCGTGTAGGTCTTGGTGCTGAAATTATTACACAGAAATGTTTAGAAAACTATAATACACAAATAACGACAAAACTAAAAAATACCAAAGAAAAGAAAAAAAATAAAGTGGTAAACGAAAAACAAGATGAAACCGTTGCTAATCCTAAAATAAATAATAAAAGAAATAAGAAGGAACAAACTGACAATAAATTAAAGAAAATTAAGAAAAGAAAAATTGAAGCTGATACTAAAGAAAATAATAGACAAAAAGGGAAACTCTGTGACAGTGACAGTGATTCGAGCATATCTTCTTTATTTGAATTAGCTGATTCAGACGACTATTTCGTCTGAATTATGAAGAATATATAGCTGAACTTTTAAACCAAGAAATAGACAAAGAAAATGATGAGCCCAATGAGTCAATGGGACTACATGATATTGCATATTTTACTAAACAGGATGAATTAAAAGAAAATGACTGGATAGTAGCCCGTTTCGCCACAAAAAAAAGCTTAAAGCATTTTGTTGGCAGAGTATTATCGATTGACAAGACGATACCTACCGTCAAGTTTTTACGTAAAGTTAAGGATAGTAAATATAACAAAGGAACCGTATTCACTTACCCAATAATTGACGACATTTGTACCATAAAACATAGTGATGACATAGTGTCAATATTGCCAGAGCCACAGATTTTAAGGCGGGGTCAAATTATATTTGACATCAATTTCAATAATTTTAACATACAATAGTGATTATAGTTATATTATTACTTATTTTTAATTATTATTGTAAACTTGCACAAAAATGATTGTGCCAATTTAAGGTGGTAGCTCAAGGGTAGACCGCAAAATTCAAATTTCTAAGTTTTTTGTAATTTGTTTGTTTTTTTTTTAATTTTTTTATATTGATTGTTATCCTACCCGTAGCGGTTATTATAAGATGCTAAATGAGTACTAAGCTATGAAAAATCTCGTTATAATTTTTGATAAAACAATGAATAACTGGTTTCATGGTGTGTTCAAAATAAGACTGATTTAAGTATAACATTTTTAGTTCTTTAACATTGTTTTTATTTTTAATATTTACCAAATAAAACGGTTTGCTTGTTCCTTTTGATTGTTACGTTATTAACATGAGCCTTTTATAATATTTTTGAAATGTTGTATTTTTCTGTAAGTGTATTGTGCAATTATTGTTTGATTATTATAAATATAATTTGTACCTATTGGCAAATTTTGTTTCCATTCATGTCCTAGTTATGATTACTACTACGTCAACATTTACTTACACAGCTATTATGATATTAAAACAGTTGGGAACCCCTGTCTGAATTTGGTAGAAGTGGGGTAAGACCGGAATATAAAATTCATTATTTTACAATATTTCATACTTCTTCTTACTTTAAAGTACTTTGATGAAGAAACATGTATACTTTTACATTCTTTACACAATTTGTGAGTGAATCCAGTGACCTAAAACAAAAATTTAAAAAAGTACCCCCAATTGTCGGTCTTCCCCCCTACATTACGATCTTTACGTTTTCATTATTTTTGTTTATGTGTATATTTTTATTAATATTTATATCAATATATAAGAATAATGATTCTTTGCCTGGTGTAAAGTAAAGTACAATCTGTTGGTTCTATTGAAAGTTCTATAGTTTGCTGCTACATTATGTGTTTCGGGTTCATATAGATGCTTAAAACAAATATACCTCATCTCATCAAAATCGCGTTCGATGTTGCCCCGATCTACCTTAGTCAACTTTATAAATAACCTAAACCAAAATTAAATATTTGAAATTAAAATATATAATGCATAGTAATAAAATATACGTATTAGTTACAAATTTAAATACATTTGATTTCCAGACGACTAGAGATAACAAGAAATCATTTAACCGCGTTTTTCTCGAAACCGCGAAATTGCAAGTACTGCATTTACGATTACGACGGCAGTATAAGAGTCACCACTAGCTAAAAAACGAAGTGTTATTGCCAGTCTGTCTTGGATTGAAATTGGAGCCCTTAACTGTGTGCGATTCCGAAAAATTCTTGGTCCGACTAATCTGAGTAGATCTTCAAATGTCGTTGGACTCATCCTTAAGAAATTTTGAAATTGTCCAGTTAATCTCATATCGGCCATTGGTTTTGCACCAGCTCTCTGACTATACAACTCTGTACGCCACCAACGTCGATGTCTTCTGCGTTTTATCACATGATTCACTATTAATAATGAAGCACTGACTATCATCAGAGCCCGCAATTGGTCGTCACGATCCATTCCTTTGCGTGTTCTTTTGCAGTCTGAGCGATCCGTTCGCGCGCATCTCGGAAACAGATGTGAGTAGGTACATGCGCGGTTCGTGCGCACGTTGTGCGCGCCCCGCGTCTACACTGATGCAATGCTCGTTTCGTGTTGCATTGCATGTTGCGTTGCAGCAGTCTGTACCCGCCTTAAGAGAACACAACTTCATAACAGATCAACGAACAGCTAGACAAATGATGATAGGTGGCATTGACGTTCGTACAACTAAACAGATTACAAGTTCACTAAAAAGAAAGCTATTACGAGAAAAATATGCAAGCAACCAACCAAAAGTAACCAAAGTATGTACGGAATATTTGAGTAACTCTTCTGGATCGGAATGCACCCAGTCGGATTGCGAAGAACCTATCCAAATTCAGTCTCGAGCTTCAAGTATTAATTCCGAGAGTACGAGCATCAAAACTGCAGTCGACTATGTTTTACTTTCAAAAACGTGCGATAGGTTTGGTTTGTCAGACAGGGCAGGAGCAGCTATCGCATGTGTAGTTCTGCATGCATCGACTTAAGTGTATAGAACAAGAAATATTTATACTTTTTCATGAATAAGGATATCTCGATAAATGGTTTGGTTGCAATCGGATGTGACGGCACCAACGTAATTGGTAAGTACGGCGGTATTATACGGATATTAGAAAAAAGACTGGATCGACCCTTGCAGTTGATTATTTGCCTTTTGCATATGAATGAACTCCCATTTAGACACTTGTTTGAACACATCGATGGCACTACGTCTGGACCACGGACATTTTCAGGAAGCATTGGCAAAGAGCTTGATAAGTGAAAAACGACCTATAGTCCCTTTTCAATCTATTCCTGCGGATTTACCAGAACTTTCCGCTGAAGACATTAGCACAGACCAGAAGTACTGGTACAAAATAGTTCGAGCAGTTTCCACAGGCACCTTTCGTAACGATTTAGCGAACAAATCACCAGGCAAAATGTCCCATGCCCGATGACTCACTCGTGCCAACAGGATTCTCCGTTTGTATGTTTCAGTGGAAACTCCTTCTGAAAATCTCATCACCCTGGCAACATACATTGTCAGAGTTTACGCTCTAGTATGGTTTGCTATAAAAACGCACCCTAGCTGTAAAGATGGACCTCGACACTTGTTTAAGCTCATCGAGCTCACCAGATATTTACCGACAACTTTGAAAAATATTGTTGACCCAGTTATTCAAAGAAATGCTTATTTCGCACATCCAGAAAACTTATTACTCGCAATGTTGACTGATTTCCAGCCGCACATACATGATTTAGCTGCTCCTCGAATTTTGAAAGCTAGATCAGCAAAACCTAAAAGATTGCGTCTGTTTCAGTTGCCAGAGGTAAACTTTAATGCGTCAACGTATTATGACCTTTTAATCTAAAAGGTCATAATACGTTGACGCATTAAAGTAAGGCAAGAAAATATCACTGAGCCGCCAATTTTAAAGTCTGTAACCGAAAGAGAAAATCTGCGATTATTTGTTGCACAAGCAGTAGAGAGAGCAGTTAAAGCAGTGACTGAAGCTTCTGCTACGTTATGTAATAGAACAGCAAGAGAAGGATTCATCAAAGCCCAGATAGATTCGAGAAAATCAATGCCAAAATTCGACAGCAAAAAGGATTTTTGCCCCTAAATTAAGCTTCGATTATGACCGTACTGTAATGATTATTTTTGATTTTATCTGCAGTTATACTTATTTGACACGTTAATTTACCTTTAATAAACACAATTACTATTTATTTAAGACTTTTATTTATAAATAGCGTTGATCAGAATTTATTGTTTCTGCCATATCATTAGGACCTTACAAACCACATTTTCTTGAATTTCCACGTGAATCCGGAGGCAGAAGATTAATTCCGAATACCATCAAATTTCATAGTCAGTTTACAATTATCATTCGGCACCTTTTTATCACTGTGCCTGAAAAAAAAACGAACATTTTTTTTTCTCCATACTGATGTGACCCACCCTAGTGCGTATATTGCGCACTATACCAGCTATATAGTAGGGGTGGGCATTAATTCAACGAACGGCTTTTTTAAACTGTTAATCTAATGTTTACGAATTAACTGCTTTTTATTTACCGCAAAACCCGTTAAATCTATTAACTAATTCATTCAACTATTTTGGAAAAAATATTATTTTTATATTATTATTTTGAAGCTGCAAAAGCAAAACCAGCTAGCCTAGCCGAGTGGACGCGAGTGCGACTAATACCTATGCGAGCGAGCGAGACGGCGCTAGCTTAAAATTGTACGAGCGAGAGTGAGAGAGATTTATGTTTCTAAGTTCGCTTGCTCCGGCTCGCGCCGCCGGCGCCGCGCTGCCGCGCCGCCGCACAGTGGGACCGAAACGGGTTCACTGTCTCAAAAATGTGTATCTCTTTTGTCTTAAGTGATAACAACTTGAAAATTTCTACATATGTTATTGAATGTATGGGCTTTTTAATGAAACAAGTTTTAATTAATTGAACTTTAAACTTTATTATATAAAAATATTTAAAAATAGAAATGTCGAAAATATTATACAAAAAAAAAACAAAATTATGAAATAATTAGTGTTTATAAAGTCAACCATATAGTTTTTTATCAATCAAATCATAGTATATTATTTATTATATTATTCACTTTCAGGCAAATCCAAGAGCATTTTGGCTTCATCAAACAATTCCTTGTCTACAGTAAAGGTTGGTGTTCTCAGGCTTGAAATATATGGATCTGATGTAAATAATAATGAATGTAGAACATCTTCATTAGTTGCTGAACGAGAACACTTCCTGGAATGATGTAATCGGTATCGTCTGTAATCTTTGTTTCGCGCTTCTTGTGCATCTTCAGACAATTGGCCTATTGGTAAAATTGCAAAATGTCTTATAACACTTTCCCCATGAATAAGGATTTTATGGAGAGAGGATGGCATATAATACCAATTATATTTATTTACAAATATTTGAGCACTATCCATTGCGTACTGACCGAATTTGGTAGCATTTATTGCGATTCCAGATGACATTGTTTGTAGTATAATATATAGCCGTTTTATCAATTCTTCGTCAACACCAGTAATATTAGCTGAACAATGGTAGTTTGAAAAGAATCTCCGCGCAGTATTACCATCATTACTGTTACCAGTTCCTTGTCGGGGTTTGTCTATATGGAGGCCAAGTTCATTTCGGAACCTACTTTGCACACATTTTTTCTTCTCTTCTTTGCTTATTTTATTTTCTGGAGTTGTTGCTGACCATTTCTTAAACGAAAGATTATAAGAAATATGCAAAATGGTTTCCATAAATCTAATCCAGGCATGAAGAGTGGAAAGGCCATATTGGAAAGCTTCTTCGTTTTCGGGTTTAGAAGAAACTTTGTTTAGATCATTCATCTCTCTAGGTCTTGCTCCACATATAGTACACACAGAACTAGATGATGTATCTGTTAGTACTTGAGCAACTTTTCCATCAATCATGGTCAGCAATAGTTCATGTTTGACTTCAACTACGGTGTCATCTTTGCTTATCAGTGATGGAGTAAGTTCATCAATTTGTCTCTTGATATTATCAACAGTCTCTTTAGTCTGCTGTGGAGTTTCCTTGACAAATTTTATGGAAATGGGTCGGCAATAGCGAACAGAAGAGCACGTAGTATTTTGCCAGACTACAAGATTTGTTGATAAGTCAATTAGTTTTATAGGCACAAGAGAAGCAATGAATAAATTGGCATCTGATATTAGCTGGGTCTCACCTGGCAAAGCCTGTTTATATTCACTTTGACCAGATGATCCGTCACAGCCCCATTTAACGTATAACTTCAGATTTCTGTATCCTGGTTTGTATACCGAATTAATTTGAAGAATCCGAGCTGTAGTATGATCTAAAAGATCTTGGAGTTTGATAGAAGCTCCAATGTCATTAATTTCGATACTAGAACTTGGGGGATAGCACATTTTTTTAGCATCTAATATCATATTATATGACGGAAAGATAAATACATTTTTTTCAGATAAACGAGACCTTAATAATCCGTACTGAGATTTCGTTAAGTCCAAATCAATAAACATACACAGAGCTTCATCTTTTGAATAAGGAGTTATTAATTCCGTATCATCTGTCATCTTCTTAAGGACTTCCTTTTTGTCTTTCTTGGGTAAAGTTCGTACAATACTCAGAATAGAGGCTTCGTCTGATTCACCAATAGACCGTAAATGTTGGACATACGCATTATGTATAAATTCAAACCCATATTCTTGTACGAGTTCCATATTTTTTCGTTTTTTTGATTTCTCTGACGATTCTTCATATGGCTTAGGAGGTCGACCACGTTCACCTGAAGAAGTTGTAGGAGTATTATCTTCAAATGTTACCTTGAATTCACCATCCAACCAAGCACTGTTACTTTTTTCAAAGCGATCTTTTATTCTTCTCGCCTTTTCCCATCGATCGTTAAATTTAGATAGTAAATTTTTCCGAATACTTGCTCCAACTATATCAGCTCTCTCTGATGACAATGTAAAAGTGTCCATCAAATATTTTTTTAATTCAGTATAATTTGTGCCCGAGTTTATGAAAAAGTCACATAAAACCCTACGAGCACAAACAAAGTCACTCATTGTAATAAATAAATAGTTAGGAATTTACCAACTATACTAAACACTGAAAAGTCACTTTATGAATGTTAGGCTATGAATTGTAACTTGAATTTATATGATTCAGATCGCAGTGCAGTGTGCAATGTGTATACGTACTCGTGGTTTTGATATCTTTTGCGGTTATTGAAAAAAATATCTTTATCACTTACCCACAATTAGAGCTATCGAGCTATCACTACAAGTTCCTACCACTAAATTGATTGTTTTATCTTGGTTTTAGTTATCAGACCTCGTGAATAAATATTATTTTTATTGTGTCCATTTTGGGAATACTATCAGAAAATAATAAAATATTGCCAAAATTTAAAATTTTACTTTGAGAGATATTTTTGTGTCTGACAAGAAAAAGGCAAAAAAGGAGCAAAATTTTTTTGTTCCTTTGTAAATTAGAGTAATCAAATATTTTAATAAGATAAGTAACAAAGCAGCGGCAAACAGCGCTAAACTTCGAATGTCTATTTGAATACCAAGAAAATCACGTAAAAAAAGAGTCACATTAAAACGAAAATAACATCTTGCTTAAAATATAGATTATTATGTTTGTATTTTTTATAATTACTTCAAGCTTTGCGCTTTCCAAAAATGTATAACACATATATAGTTCTATATGAAAGATTTCTAGGAAATTCATTTGAAATGTCTGTATGAATAATTCAGTCGAATCAATATTCTGACTCTATGCACTTCAGCAACTCATTTTACTAATTCGGTTATAAATAAAAAAATAATTTATATCGAAATTAAATTACCTGTTCATTAAACTATTGATTTTCGTCAAAAGAATTCGGGAAAACCTATTTTCGCAAAAATCATTTTTGAGATGGCGTTATAAGGAGGGTTACCACCGTGCGCCGGAAGGAACAGGTTTTTGCTTGTAAACATTACAATCAATTAGTTTGTTTGAGTGACAGGTTGAAGTTCAACACTTTTTTATTTCTTTCGTGAAAGTGTAGATTTCGTTTTGTAGTTAATTAATGGTTTTTATTTTGACGTTGTTAGGTATATAGTTTTTGTATTGTTAAGTGTACAAAAATAAATAATTGTTTTAAAAGGTAAAATAATTCTAATTAATTTGCAAAATGTCAGCAGCGGCACGTAAAAATACAAGTATATTGTGGCGTCATTATGAAAAGGACAGTGAGAGTGGGAAAGCTTTATGTAATATTTGTAGGGAAAAAATAAGTTATAAGACAACGATTTCAAATTTAAGAAGTCATTTAAAAAGAAAACATATTTCTACTTTTACGTCTCTTGTATCCGAGGAAAAAGGAGTGTCGGAATCAACAAGCGCTGTCGAAAATGAAGGTGAGCCTGCTACATGTTCCAACCAGCCAAGTACTAGTTTGGCCTTGCCAAGTATTAGATCCAGCCAATCTCATTCACCACCAGCTGCAAAGCGACAAAGGGCTTTGGACTCATATGTTCATAAAAAAATAAGCTTGGAACAGAAAAAAAAAATTGATCGCGACTTACTGGATCTATGTATTGATGGATTTCATCCCTTTTCTTTGGTAGAAGAACGCTCTTTTATAAAATACTCTCAATGGATACCAGGATATAAATTGCCGACTATAAAAACCTTATCTAATTCTTTGTTGCAAGAGGCTTACACGCAGACGGAGCATATTATTAAAAAACAAGTTGCTGAAGAAGTACAGACTATGTGTATAACTACAGATTTATGGACGTCACGAGTAACGGAAAGCTACATTGCTGTGACAGGTCACTACATTACAAAAGACCTAGAATTTAAAACGGTATTATTGGGATGCTGCCATTTTTCTGGTAACCACACTGCTACGAATATTGCCGATGAAATAAGTGCATTAATTGATAATTGGGGACTTAAAGACAAAATAAATTTCGCGGTCAGTGACAATGCGACAAATGTTGTCAAAGCAATAAAAGAGGGCTTAGGGTGGAAGCACTTTGGTTGTTTCGCACATACCCTTAATTTAATAGTTAATGATGCGCTAGTATTGGTAAAGGGCCTTATTGAAAAGGTTAAGACAATTGTTGCACACTACAAAAGAAGTACTGTTTCTTCAGAGAGACTTTCAAAGTATCAAGTGCAACAACAACAAACACCAAAGCATTTAATACAAGATGTGGAAACAAGGTGGAATTCAACTTTTTATATGGTACGAAGATTTATAGAATTGCAAGAGGCTGTACGTTCGACGCTAGCGTTAGTTAATAAAAACCTGCCACCAATGATGAATGGTCTACCTTGTCACAGCTTTGTCAGATTTTACGACCGTTTGAAGAAGTAACAAGCATGATGAGCGCACAAAACTATCTAACAGGAAGCTATGTCATTGTTATGACGCGATGTCTTATTGAATCCTGTAATAAAATATTAGCAAAACCTGATTTGTCAAGCCTAGTGTCTGATGTAGCCCTATTATTGAAATCAGGCCTAACCGAAAGGTTCAAGAATATTGAACAAAGTGGAACTTTGTCAATAGCCACATTTATGGACCCCCGATTTAAAATTCAAGCTTTTTCCGATCGGAATGAAGCCGTTAGAACGAAGGAGAAAGTTAGAAACCTAGTGGCAGGAATTATTTCCAAAAAAGATAATTATACTGCACAAACCGTTCCGGAATCCAATACTAGTGAGAGAGATGAATTAAGTCCTTGGGAGATATTCGATTCGATAGTAAGCCAAGGTCAGAGCCAAGGTACACCAGTCTCTGCGGCTATTAAGGAAGTAGATATGTTTTTGTCGGACGAATTACTTCCGAGGAAAAACATTACAGGTGCATGGAACTGCCCCTTGGAGTGGTGGAAAAACCATAAATACGTGTACCCAAATTTAGTAGAACTATTTATTAAACACTGCAACATCGTCGCGACGTCAGTACCATGCGAGCGAATGTTCTCAAAAACTGGACTTATTATAAATCAGCGCCGGACACGATTGACGACTAGTAAAGTCGAAAAATTGATGTATTTAAATGTGAATATGAACCCTAATAGGTTTAAATAAAATTAAGATTGTGTAAATATTAAAAAAAAAATAACAAAAAATGATAAAAAAAATACAAAAAATGAAAAAAAAAATAACAAAACATAAAAAATAGCACAAAATGATAAAAAAAAAGTAAAAAAAGTATTGCAAGAAATAAAACAATATAAATAACTAAGATGATTATGTATATAAAAAAATAAAATGATTCTGTACATAAAATGAATTAAACTTTTAAATACGCCTGGTAATGTTATATCTTTTTTCGCCACTACGCCAGCCAGTCCTAAGCCTGGAAAAAGTATGAAGGGAAGTTTATTTCATTTAAATGACGACTTAAATCATTATTTAAAATTTACTCGTCACTTAAACAAGCTAACTTAAAAACACGAAAACGTTGTTATAGTTTTAGCAGTACGCGACGTAACATCAACTCCTTTTTCAATTTGAACAAAGTTTCGTCCATTAACTGCTGCGTTGGTACAAATCTGCTACATTAATGAGAACCTGTTAATAACGTTAACGGCTTTTTTAACAGGTTAACAGGATAAAATTAACGGCTTCGTTGCGTTAACCCAAAAATCGTTAACGACCCACCACTACTATATAGTGGTGATGGCATTGTGACTGTTGGGTCGAACCGTGGGCGTCGTGGTCGAGGTGAACGTGCAAGAAGTGGACACGGTAGAGGTGTGCATGCTAATGAGGCAAGTGGCAGAGGTGGCGGAGTCCAAAGCCGTCCATTGGATCAAGACGAGTAATATTTTTATTTTTATGTATTTATTTTTATTGTTACCTAATTTATTTTAAAATCTATTACGTGTATTTTCATTGCAGTATTACCATTGGTATGATAGAAGAGTTACCACTAGGAAACCTGTTGGAAATTCCTCTTTATGCCAAAAAGCGAAGATGCTTGGCCCAGGATCGGGACGATATTAACCATCCAAGGTCAGTGAAATATTTGTTGTTTCAGAGTATTCAGACTATTCGTATATACTTCAGTGTATATATTTTTGTAATTAGTTCTTGGTCTACATTCCTGGAGTCAACACTGGAGGCCACGACTTCAGAAGCTACCACATCCGCTCTCCAGCATGAACCGTAAGTGATTGAACTGTTATTCGTGTGTGTTTGAGGGGTTGTTTTTGTGTGTATTATAAAATTTCGTCATCTTGTTTAGGTACGATTAGCCGTCTACCTCGACCGCACAAATTTTGGCAGTCCCCCTGCATCCCCTGGTCCTGCTGCGTAAGTATTGTTATTTTAATCGACCGGTCAATCCTTGATAGATATATTTCTGATCAACTAGCACTAGCTTGACGTCGAAGTCTTAGAAAACAACCAGGAATCTAGAAGAGCAAAATATAGAAATTGATCAAAGAAATATTTTTATTTTTTTAGAAAAAGAATGACAGTAAATTTACCTGTTTTTCTGCTGACCACGATTCGATTTGTAGAAGAACGCTGAACTATTACCAATAATTTTTACTAGTTTAGTATTTCATAAGTTTCATCTCAGACAATAATTTATTTTTGTTACAATTCATCTGGTTTATTAAATAAAGGTAGTTTTCTTTAAAAATATTTAATTTTTGTTTAATTAGATTGTAGTTTGATATATTTAAAGATGCTATTTGTAACTGAATAAGTTGACATTGCCTTGCTGCACATTAAAAATTTAAAACAGTTTTTAAATTCTATCTTTTTGTAAAAACAAACTCAATCTCAGACCACAATTTTAAAACCATTTCAGTGATCAATAAACGAAAGACCTTAACAACCAAGAGACTGACACCTTAACAAAAAAAATAGACACCACAACGACCAAGGCTTCCAGAAAAGCAAAAGACCAACATCATAAAAACCAAGAGACTGACATAAACAAGCAAAAGAGTGACAACCAGCACCAATAATTTATGATTAACAAGGGCTCAACAACTGCTTTCGAAGTTTAAAACCAATTAACAGTGCCAACTAAATAATGCTAGTAGTTGAAAAAGTGACTAAGATCAGAACACCTAACACAATGGGCATAAAAATAATAAAAAAATGTTTATTTTTTTTAATTTAGTATAATTATTTAGTATAATTATTTAGTAGCCTACCAGCAGCTACCTGATGATTTATGTTAGCATGAACATAAAAGCTTATGAATTATTACTTAGTAGCCTAAAAATTAAATAATTTTACCATAACAACTGTCTCAATATCTTCTAAACTGTTTTTTGAACTTTTCGTAATGATAATCATCTGTAGCCCTTTCGCCTTTAGCCTTTTTCACTATTTTATCAACACTATCTTCTATTGCATTGTTTTCAGTCTTGATAACTTCAGGTTTTTCTGCTTTTCTTTTCTTGGCTGTATCACTATCCATGTTAAAGCGGTTATGTTGCACAAAATTAACAGCCATGTTAGTTGGAACAAATTGGGAAGGACAATCTTTTTTGTTATGTCTTTCCCACAAGAGTTTCATTTTGGCCTCTTCAGTTGCTTCAATATTTTTAATTTTAGCATCAATACCTAAATCTACTTCAGGAATTCCACTCAGCATTTGATTGGACAACATCTCCTCAGATCTGTGTGTTGATGAAACTCGTAGGTGTTCCGGCAGAGATAGTAATGCGGCTTCTTCTGGTGATAAATATTTTAAAGAATCATTGTGTTCAGATTCTTTCACATCTTGGTGATGACCCTCTGTAAGAAATAAAGGAACATATAATAAAACTTTAGTATAGACATTTACATTGCACAAAAATATTTAAACTAAATGTTGCTCAGGTTAGATTTTAAAGTTCACTGCTCAGTACCAACAAATGCTTGCTTAACGAATTGACCAAACATACTAATTTAAAGTACAACATAAAATGGGTAAAAGGCTCAAACTTGTACCCAAAAAACATATTGTATATACTTATAGATGTTTGTTTATCTTCCACACAAAAACCACAGGACAGATTCAGACAGAAACCTGGTATAACCTGAATTATTACCGGATTCATTACAGTTTAATCGCGAAAGAATGCAAAAATTGCAACCAAAGCAACTGCAACTGCCAGAATGCTGTTGTTATGGAGATTGCATTTTGAAATGAATATGAACAGATATTTTCGCCTACTAGAAAGAGACTAGATTACTATTTATGTATTTTTGCATGTAGGTATAGTTATCATAATTCATAGTCTCTAAACATACCTTTACGCTTAGCCAGTTGCTCTTCAATGTATTTCATCATTTCTTCATCTTCGTCACGTTTGTTAGTCTCAGCGGAAAACTGTGTTCCAATCCCTGTATCGTAAGCGTCATCAACTTGCTTGACTTTACCACTTTTCAATGCTTGCATATTAACCATACCACCACTTTTTACCTTGAATGGGTCTTTGCAAGTAATTTCTTCTTCTAATGTAGTTTTCTGACCAGTCGCCAAGGCTACTACACTAACTCCATTGGGTCTTTCTCGAAGTTTCTGCAAGACTTTCGTTTCTTCCAATTTAGATAAAATGTATTGTTCGTCTTCCGAATCATCATCTTGCTTAATACGTTGACGGATGTTTTTCCTTTTTTTCGGTTTAAATTTAACTTCTATTTGTTGTTCACTGTTTTCATCAGCCAAGTCCTCCATGTTTTATATCACAGAAACAAATTAAAACTTCACGAAAACTTTGTAACACAAGCGCCACGTAATGCAACCGCGTCAGGTCGTAGTTCTTACACTTATCTTTGCAATCTATGAACTCAATGCGGCTTAAAGTTTTTAACTCAACTTATATATAACTTGATTATAACCAAAAGCTGTGCTACAACCATACAACCTCATACAACAGATATAATTTACTAAAACCATTTTATAACTACAGAGTGCATAGTACTCCACAGACGTTGTAATTCTGTAGACTTTGATACGAGAGAATACAGATAACGAAATATAAATAAATAATAAAGATCTATAAAGTGGGCCATGGAAATGAAATAAATAAAATAAATGTTCAATATGTATTGAAAAATAAATCCTTTCCTTTTATTTCCCAAAAAAAATGGTGTTTGGATTCATAAATAAGATATTTTTCGATTGCCATGATGACGTATGATTTTTTAAGTTAAATCTACCGATAAAAGTTCTTCTTTTTATTTTATACAGTATTTTATTTACTTATATAACAAAGTATTTTTACAATCACACCACTAAATGAAAACACAAAGCAGGAAAGTTTCATTAAAATTGTGAAGATGCCTATTTGTCAAATATAATTATTTTGATAAACTTATAATATATTAATATATACACTACTGGGTTAAGCTTGCCTTTTGGACGCACTTTTAATATTATTTTAAGTATCAGTACAATACAAAACAACAAAAATAATCTATATTCTATATATAAAATTGAAAAATTTCTTTGCGTTGAATAAAACATTCATCGAGGAAGGTTTTAGGCTATAAACCATCACCCTGCGACTAATAGGAACGAAGATACAATAGAAAATGTGGAAAGAAACTGGGCAGATATAAATCATAACTTATATCTTCTAAACTACGCGGGCGAAGTCGCGGGCAACAGCTAGTTTATTATATCTTTTTAATAAATATTAGCTGTCCCAGCAAATGTGTAAATGAGTTTTAGGGAATAAAAATGAGGGTATGAACAAAACAACTTACCTGCTTCTCACAATTGGTCAGAAAGCCGTTTCAGAGGATTTCAGTTTAGTACACTCGAGAATTTTTCGTGACGGAGTTTAAATTTTCAGCAGTACAAAAAAAAGAAAAACTTCATACATAAATGATTTATTGATTAGATTAGAAACAACTGAGCATGTTCATCTAAGTCATTTAGTACATTGCTATCTATATACTCTACAACAAGCTTATCTCCTTCAGTAAGAACCTCAGTCTTCAGCAGTTCAGATATTTCAACATCCATCTTTAAAGGACTTATACAATAGTTATCCAATTGTCTAAAAAGCCTCAGCTTCACAGGACTAACTCTGTTGTTATCATTCTTTATATTACATGAGTCACAGATACTGTCTATTGCTCTGCCTAACCTCCATTTTGAGCAAATAAATACTGCTATTGTGTCTTTTATGTCTGGGTCCAATGCCACTGTTTCAATTTTTGTAATACTATCCTCTTCTTTTACTATTCTAATAGGTTTTGGTTTCATGTCCACTGGCTTTTTGATGGAGAAGAATACCCTCAGCAGTGGGGAGACAGATTTAGGTCCAACTGCTTTTGATTTTATTCTCATAAGATGCACCTTTGAGGCAGTTTGAACCTTTTTTGAGGATTGTAGAGCCTTGCGGATGTTTTCTGTGATCTGTAAAATTAGTATGAGAAAAGATGTGAGAGTTATTGATATTGATTCACAATTAAAAAAAATACAAATTTGGACTGGAAGGTAAGCATCTCTTTAACATAAAAACAATACAAAGTCAATTTTTAGCTCCTGTATTCAAGGAGTAGGACAATCTTTAACAAAGTTGAAATAAAACATTTATTAGATGCAGGAAGATTTATGTATAACTTTATAGGTCTGTCATATTTGTATTATTATATCACTGAGATCATTTATGTACATGTATTTTTAGGATATACATTCAATCAATTCAGCCGCTCAAAGTTCACTGCTGGACATAAACATATGATAATTCATTTGCATTGGCTGCAGAAAATAACATTGAATAAGTTTTACCTTCTCTTGAAGATGTTTATTGGCCTCGTGATACATTCTCCTTGGTGCCTCAAACTGCTCTATTTTTGCAGCCATTGTTTCATCATCTATTTCAGGGCAGGAACTACAAAAAAATATATTTATGCTTTAAATTACAATGAACTTAAATTCTGTATTCCATTATGTAACTTTAAATTTGTATTCTTAACTTCTTAACAAGCGCATGATGCGTTTTCTATCACACTATCTATCTATCTCGATCATTATAAATAAAAAGTAGTAAAAATGAAATCGGTATATTGAAGACACTTACGGGTGAAACCTGTGTTCAACACAATAGTGTTTGTTACATTTCGAACATAACATTTCCGGCAGATCTCCTTTTTTACACCCTTTTTCTGAGCACCTGAATATTTGGCCATCATGTTTAAGATTAACTTCTTTTGGTTCTGGCGCCAACTTACACTCTCCAGAGAGACTGTGCTCGTTATAATGCTGTCGACAAAAAACTTTCCCACATTTACACTGTATTGGTAAAAAGTCGATTTGGTTACAGTCTTGATATTGACAGTGTCCGCCTAATGTAGGAAACTCCATCTTTTGTAGTATTTAGACAGTAAGATGATAAATCTATTTATGATTTAACGAGAATATAGACTTAAATAATTTATAAATACAAAAATAACTTTTATATCGCACATATTAGGTAAATTTGGTTCTATATTTTGATTGCATATATTGTCACTGTCAATGTCATTCGCGTGATTCAACAACTTCGATGTACATTCGCGAGTTGACACTTGACCGGGGCTTAAAAGTCATGGACCCTTCCTGACTGCAGTATTAGATAGAATCTATTTCGAATAATTTATTATGAATCTATAAATTCTAGGAAGAAGTAAAAACCGATCATATTTATAACCCCGACCACTACTGAAAGTAATTATTAATTGCAACCAGCTCTACTTAAATCATTCCTTAAGAAAAACACCTCCGGTAAAATCGCTTTTCTGCATCAAAATGTTTCCCTGCAGGGTGAAGATACATGTGTAATGAATTTATAATTATTTAACATGTTTTTAATAAATTTGTTATGTTAAATTATATTTATTTATTAAAAAAAAGTATTAGTTTGTTAAAAGAGGCAGAATGTCATTATTTCGTTAGTCTATGATGTTCGGTCGAGAAAAATGTGACTGGGCGGGAATTTTGAATAGAGAAGAAGAAGAAAGGCATTCTGATCGGACATCTCGTGGAAGGAGATAAAAAGTTGTAATTTATGAATGTGAATAATATAACTGTTATATTTTCAAGTAAGCAGTTTTAATAATTTCCCGAATAGTAACACGAATATTGAGAGAATTCATTACACATGGATGTTGATAGCAATGCTAACTGTGAGCTAAAGTGGGCACGTAGCAAGTGGATGTTGAAAAAGAAAATACTTACATAAAACTTGAAACCACTTCCCAAATAATTTCAGAACTTTAACTTATTAAAACAATTTTGAAGTTTTGTTGAGGGTCATGGAAATTTAATGATTTATAAAAAAAAGCATTCACATTAGGCAGGAGGGGTAAACATTTTTCTTTTATGTAAATTATAATTTTATTATAATTCTACTATTATTTTATATAGAGTTTAATTTTAAGTTTTATGTTTAAATTGTTGATCTCATAATAAGTTATAAATTAGGCTATTTCACATTTTGTTAAATAATTAATAAGATGTAGGAATAAACGACATTGTCTCCTCGGAGGGTAGCCTGGTGATCTGTAACACAGGTCTTACCTATCACAGACACCAGTGTCTATTTTAGTACACAAAATAAGTATTGTAACATTGTGTGATAATGAGAAATAAACATTTTTTTTATTATTATATATTACTATGTAAATAACTATACACTAATTTTCTTGCACTAGTTTTTTATGAAAAGTACGGGTATGATTTATCTTAGGGTAAAGAAATTAATAAATAAGTACGTCATATTTTGCATAGATATTTATCTTAAATAATTTTTTATGGTTTCAACAAGAGAATTAATCGAAGACCGGCTCCACATTATGATGTTTCATTCCTCAAAAACGCAACACTCAAAGCGATAATATGGAAAATGGATAGAAACGTCAGAAACTTGTCAAACTTGAGACTTGAGACTGAGACAAAAACTTGTTGATAAAGAAATTGATAAGAGAAACAAATACCAAGCCGGTTCACGATGTTGACGATGTACGAGATCAGTCGTATCGTTTTATTGAGATAATAAAGACAGCAACGTCGAGTATCTCACATAGTTTTTTAAATATTCTATAACATAGTAAAACAATGAGCAAAGTTATTTTTTTACAATCGGCACCGCCAAAATTTGAAGATATTCAGAAAACAATATTTAACGATGAGGCTGTTGATTTTTTATATCGTTTGCATAAGGAGTTTGATGTGAAAATAGAGCAGCTTTTTAAAGAAAGGTTACGGCGAACAGTATCAATACAGGCACTTTCGACTTTGAACTTCAAACAGTCTTCGGAAAGGAGTGATAAGACTTGGAAAGTGGCTCCTTTGCCGTCGAGATTGCAGTAAGTCTCGCATATAAATTTACTGTCTACAATCATCTAATTGTGCTCTAATCTATATTCTATATCAGCTTTATTGCAGCATATATTAAAGTCATAAATAAATTTATATTGTTTCATATACTTATTGCAGAGTTGATCAACCAGCCCTTTATTTAGCTATAACAGTGGTTGATTGAATTATATAATGTTGATACAAAATTGAATATTAATTAAATAGGAACAACTGATAGCTGTTAACCTTAAAATATACTAGAAAGTGTAATTTTATAATATACAATTTCTTTTCTGTTTTATAGGATTAATGATTGAAGACCATTATTAAAAATCTTTATTTTTCAACAATGTATATATAAGTTCTATTTCAAAAACATTGCATTATGGCAAATGATATTTTATTGTACAAAAGCTTAGTTATCTTCCTTGTTATGTGAGACAGAGACGGCAATATTTTGTAGCTATTTGCTGAAGGCCCAAGTAAGATTGGACCATCAGCAAAGAGCACTATTCTCAAAGTCCTCGTTCAAACATCAAAAATTCATTATAGGAACCGCCACTTAGACCTCGGAGATGTTTCTGCATCAAACACAGCTCACTTTGTGTCTGCTCTTAATGAGGATGTCCAAGGCATACAAGTGGACTTTGATGATGGCCACTGTCCTACATGGAAGAACCAGTTGCAAGCATACTACAATATAAAGCTGGCTGTCAATGGGAAACTTCCTGGGACACCACTGACTATCACAACTTGTCCAGTATTGATGCTGCGACCAAGAGCATGGAATATGATAGAACATAACATTTTGGTAATTGCATTAATTAAATTATTCTGACACAATACATATGCTTATAATAATATATTGAATGTAATTTTAATCCTAATACTTGCTGTTAATTGAATGATCTTGAAAACTATTAATAGTAATAAATAAGAATTTCTTTTTATATTTTAGATCAATGGCAAAGAAGCAATCGGTCCATTAGTTGATTTTTCGGTCTTAATGTACCACAATGCGAAAAAACTCTTTGAAGCGAACAGCGGTCCTTATTTCTACTTGTCTAAGTTAGAAGGAGCATCTGAAGCAAAATTGTGGAATGAGATATTTGTCTGGACACAAAATGAACTTGGCCTTCCACAAGGCACAATAAAAGCATGTGTTTTAATTGAAAATATTATATCTAGTTTTGAACTAGACGAAATTTTATATGCCCTGAAGGATCACTCCTTGGGCCTTAACTGCGGAATATGGGATTACTGCGCTTCAATCATTTCCAAGTTTGGTAAATATTTATGTTGAAAAAAACATTTTTTTCTTAATTTTTTTATTTCTTCATAATATAATATTCTATGCTTCAGGTGATCGTGAAGAGTTTCTGCTACCAGATAGAAACAAGTACGTGAACATGGACCGTCATTTCCTGAACAGTTATCTGAGGCTTGTGGTTAGCACATGCCACGCTAGAGGCGCGCCAGCCACTGGTGGCATGGCGGCTTCCATGCTCAAACCTGGCTCCGATGGTACTGATAGAGAGTAAGATTTTTTTTATGTTACTGGCTTGTTACCCTTGCCGCTGGGCTGGTTCCTAGTGGCGGCGAACAGAGAGAATTATTAATAGAAGAATTATTTATGGGAGTCCTTTTCCAAGCAGTGGACCACAGTAGACTTTATAAAAAAACTACTGGGCAAAGACCTCCCGCTTTTTCTTCCAAACTTCTTTATCATGAATCTTTTGCAAAATCTGGCGTCTTGTATATTTGACAAGATTGTCCAATAACATCCCATATTTATACCTTCGCTGGGGACGACTCTGCCAACGATATCCTTCTCAATAAATAATTAGAAACTGTTTTCTCTGTTAAAAATATTTTTTTTCTGCGCAATACATTCATCCATTCCAGCCGGTCCAGCTTTTTCTTTGAATCAGTTCACCTCTACCAGCGGGCCATTTACAAAAAAACACGTCTATTTTCAGGTCTAAAGCAATAATAACCAAGATACTGACTGCGAAAACGAAAGAAATAGAAAATGGCGTGGATGGATTTATGGTATACGATTCGAGAGTAGTGCCATATGTTAACGAGGTTCGTAAAAAAATTAGGCACGGTCAACAACAAAAGACGGTAGATTATAAAAAAGACAACACAATTTAATTCATTGAGTCGTACTTTTACTTCATATTAAGCAACAAGACAGGCTTTACAAGTAAAGGTACAAGTATTGGTACTTTATAAATCTGCTTGGTCCGGAATTTTGTTGCTGACTATTCTTACTACATTCATAGTCATTCCCTTCATCAATCTGATGCCTTGTTATTGGCAAAACAAAAAGTAAGCTGAAGCTCTAACAGTAAATAATTTTCCACGACTCTGCGTGTCAGCGCTAAATAACTAGTAGATAATCAGTCATAGTCAGTCAAAAATCTGTTAAGAAACACATTCACCTAAACTTGTGTCCAAATTCTTATCTATAGATAAGAATTTGGACAGCACTTGCCATGAGGTTAGACTGTGGTTACTCCATTATTTGCGACCTCCATTCCTTCCAAATGATTTCCTATCTACACTGTGGTGTAGAAAACGCTGATATCTGATCAGAGAAGTAAGATATTTGTCTTGTAAGTTAGTAATATATTATAAGGCTGATCTTTTGCCATGCAGATATAAACTGGTCAACATCTCTTAATAACTAAATAAGGAAGTTAAGACTTTCAGAAACCAGAGATTATTTAAGAATCAATTAAATGGACAAAAAATATATTAATTCAAGCAGACCGTGGTAATCGCTCGATTCAGGAAATGGCGGTAAATTGATTATTTACTGAAAGCAATAGATTAATGGAAGGTTTCAGACTTTTTAGTCGAATGAGTATTTATTTTATTGCAGTTTAAGATAGGAAAATTATATGATTCCAAGTATGTCATTATTATTTGTTGCACACTCATGTAAATGATTTTAACTTAATTCTTTATATTGTTGCTCATAAGCTCATTGAAAGTAAATAAGCATGTGTTGCTCAGTTTTCTGCACATTAAAAATACCCAGGGCCGGATCTAGGGGCCCAGTGGCCCCGAGGCAACAAAGGAGAAAGGTGGGTCCCCCTAGGTTCAAGTTATTTTCATTCAGTGAAAAATTTATCGAGCTTTTTTTTAGATGCCTACTTTGGTGGTGGGCCCCTGGTCATAGTGGGGTGCCTTATGGATAATACGGCACTGCAAATACCTACTTTAGACTAGCTAGATCTAAAACCTTGGTGCGGAATTAATTGCTATACGTTTCACGGAAAAACGATGTCTGATACTACCTGATTTATTCTCTAAAAAGGTGGGAGATTTCCCCGTCTACCCTCAGTTAAAGACAGTACGGTAAAGCGGGGTGGAAAGAAACAGAGTTTTTATCAAAATTTGAACGTTTAACAAGCAAAAATAAAAAGATTATATGAAATTCTCAAACTGTTAATAAAATAATTGTGTTTAAGCATTTTCTTGTTAGCAAACGCATGTAACCGCCTAAAAACACTATTTTCTATTCGCCCCTTGAAAGTCTCTTCACCCCGTCTTACGGTATATTTGTATTTCTGTTGTAGCTCTGGAAGAAAAGCGGTGCGACACCAAATCAGATATCAAGACAATTCGATGTGAACATAACAGCAGAGGACTTGTTGTCTATCCCACGCGACGGAGTAACGGTACAAGGCCTGAAGCACAATGTAGCTATATCCATCCTCTTTATTTACTACTGGTTAGCGGGCATCGGGCATTTCTTTTATAGCGGCAATGTTGAAGACTCCGCGACAGCCGAGATATCTAGATACCAGATCTGGCAGTGGATTCGTTTTTCCGTAAGTTTTCATAGCACGAAGACTTTAACGTCTTTATGATTTCTATCGGCAATACTCTTTAGTTTAGAAAATAGCAAGCTAACTACGATTAAAGCTCCATATTAATAGTATACCTTAAAATGCTTTGCTTACGAATTTAATTAGAAAAATGACAGAGACATGTGATTATGAATTATTAAATTCCGCAAAATGACTCTTTACTCACGATCAATAACAGTCTGGCAACAAAAAATCTGATACATAGAACGAGTTTTCTTTTGTATCTTTAATTCAAAAAATAATAATACTAAATTAATAATAATAATGTTTCTAGCCACCATTAGAAGATGACCCTAAGCAACACGTGACACAGAAGCTAGTTGAAAAGGCTGCATCAGGCTTCGCTGCGCATGCGCATAAGAACCTTTGTCGTTCGAACGCAGAACGAAAGAGGCTGACAGCAGCTAGGTACATGAGCATGGAATTGTTCCTGACCAGGAACCCACCAGAGTTCATCACAAGCTACCTGAATGATAACCACAAGTTCAGAACTCTGCATAATAAAGCTCTTCTTAGCAATCTATAGAAATCGAATATACTTTCTTAAACGACTGGGCCCCAATTCTGCTATTTACAATGGCCGATGAATTAATGGAAATTTGATTAAATTGGTACTATTTGTCCTATTCTAAGCATTTTTCAAACGCAATGACTGGAAAATCAGTAAATACAATGAATTTCTAATTTGTGTTGCCAAAATGCTTAAGAGAAAAGGAATAATTTCAAATTTAATCCAATTGACATTCTTTCATCGGCCGTTGTAGATAGCAGAATCGGGGCCCTGAATTCAAGACTCCGTTAAGACTCATGCCGTCTCTCTAATTATAAGGTAAACGTGCAACAGAGACAACATATAAGATTATATTAAATATTTCTTCTGTGGGCGAACCAACCAAACGTGTTTCTGATAATCTTCTTGAAGCTAATGGGTAATTTAAAAATAAGGGATGATTAGTAATTCAATTTTATTAAACTCGTACGACCCTTCAAGAGGCAACGCAATACAAACGAGGTCTCATCATATAAACGAAATGGTTATTGTGTTACAGTTAATATTATTACACCTAAGGATACCTTTTTTTTAAGATTCTTCAAATCACACAGCTCGACTCGACCAATACTAAAAAGTTTGTTTATTTTTAATTATTATAATGCTTATGTGCTTTCCTATCAAAATATGTGAGGTGCGGGTCTTTATTCTCATATATAGACATTATTTACATGTACCTACATGGTGTTTTGTTTCGTTAGCATTACTATTAAATAAGTTCCACCATGTCAAATTCTTATATTTATTCAAAATATTGGATATATTTTTAAAGCAATGTACCAAAGGTCCTAGGCACTTGTGCTTTTTTTTCTTATTCTTTATACCAAAAGAATATTAGTACCAAATTAATAAGAATAATAATTAATTTGTATAGGACTCATTTAAAGGAAATTATATTAATAAAAAATAATTACCTAATTTTAATTATAATAATATATATATGAGGGATCAATAAAAACATTCATATGGTAAGTAGGTATCTAAATTTAAAGTATATTTTTACACTAAATTTTCCTGTTCTCTGTGATATTGTTGATGCAATATTTTTATGCATGTTCATTGTTATTAATAAACGAAATGTTATTTAAAAAATGTTTTTCTTTCATGTACTAAAAATGTGTACCGTTTATTTATTATTATGGCCACTATATATATTTTTTTATAATAAAAAGGTACATCAAGATTTTTTTCGTTACCTAATGCGATAGTTTTACAAGACAGAACAAATAAAACAGCTTACATACATGTATATTATTTATTTTCTTAACATTTATCTCAAAAATATTGAATATATTAAACTTAATATTCGACTTAATAATAGCAGAACACTGTACAAGCAAATTTATGAAATTTGTTGATGAGTTTATAGTAGTTGTGTGCGTAGATACATGAGCTTGAAATATACAATTAACAATATTTTAAATCATGCCGAGATAATTGTTTCTTGTCATTTGGTCAACGATTCATTACTAGTTAATTTCTACATATTTAGCTTTACACAAACCCTAAAGATGTAATAAAGCTATCTTGTCAAGGTATGGAAAAAAACTCAAATTAAAAAAAGTATATGGTTATCAAATCTAGAACACAATAATCTTTAAGGCGTATTATTATACCATGAGTCAAACGAACGTCATTTTATGGATATTGAAATAAAATATTTGATGCTATGTAGCCTAAGCAAGTTACCCAAGGAAGGTTTTGCCTTGCTACACCATTTTCAATAGGTTTTCAGGCATGAAACTCGTACGCCAGCCCAAGAATGATAAGATAGTTTACTTTCAACAAAGCTTTATAATTAAGATGCAAGTTACAAATACACAAATAATTTAAGTTAGAAATTCACAAAATGTCTTTTATAGTGCTTTAATAAACATTTAATAAGAGTGACTGGACATCAACACTTGTGTCGTTAATTTGTAAAATATGATTGAATTAAATTCAATAGTGTCAGTCATTTTGCATGAAGCTAATATCGAAAACCTATCTCATGAGGAAACTGTATTATTCAATATACTTTCCATAATATTTTAACAGTATTCAAATACGAATCTGGTTCAATGAAGTAACAGTGACCGAAAAAGTTAATAAGCAATTGATTACAAACCGATTATCCATAAATATATTTTCTTTTAGCTTTATATACCGAACTTGTTGATACCAATAACTGTTAATTAACGGAAACAGAACAAATAATAGTTTTTTTTATTCCATTAAACACGCGTTATCATATTATTTCAGGTTAACGAGATATGTTTGTAAATATCTTGAAACCTAAAATTGGCATGACAACGCAATAAATTGGTATTAAACGCAATCCGTGTATTAATTACTTATAATATTATGTTATAACAATAATAAGTCTCATTATTTCTAATTTATGCTGTTCCATTCAAAATTTTCCTCAATTGAAAAGACGTCCAATGTATATGTATGTTGGAATATTTCATCAAAGGTTGATAATTTTTTCAAAATATTCATCATCGAACGAAATCAAGATCTATGCTGTAAAAAATACTTGTCAAGTTGTCAGTATAACTGCACATAAGAAGTGACATCGGACCGAGTTATTTGGATGTTACTTAATTAGCAACAAAATTAATTTACATGTAATAACAAGTTTACACTCAATCTGCCGAAAGATAACAATTTTAAGGTGTACATAAGGATATTTACTTTTCAGGAGTCATTGAAATGTTCAACACATTATAGATTTCTAGACTAGACGGTCTAGGTTTCTATAGAACCAATATTCAGTAACCGCGTTTTCGTCCGTTAGGCGAAAGTAACCGTAAGTGAGGTGCCCCGCGGTGTCGTGCGTCAAGCAAGGTATATATAAGATTGTTTTCCAAATCGTTGCTATGACAACGAACATCTGGAGTTGGGTTCACCGCCGACGCGCTGCCGCGAGAGGGCGCGCCCGAATGGGTTGTCTCGGGACGCGTTTTGTAGGCTACCATTTTGATCTTGGAGGGAAAGGGCTAGCGCGTGCGCGAGCGCTTCGTCCTCAGTCTGCAACGAAAAATATATTTTATTTATTAAAAGAATATAATATGCCACAACTTTCACACAACACCATCTAGTCTCAAACTAAGCTTATATTTATGAGTACTAGGCAACTGATAAACATACCTATATGTTTCTTTATTACTCTTATTCTATATTTCAGACACAACAAACGATTGTGCTCAACACATAAAATTTGTCCTGGGTGGGAATCGAACCCACGACCTCCGTCCTCTATAGCACTCAGGGTCACCAACCACTAGACCAACAGGCTAGGCTGATTGTGTTTCTTTTACCTCATACTATTCATAAAAACCAAAACAACAATCCAAGAACTAAAAAACCAAAAAATAAGTCACTGTCTCTATTGATTTCTAAACAAGATTATTTTTAACAAGCTAGTTAAAAAGAAAACAAACAAGATTACTAACCATGTTTCCTTGTACTTCTGAGAATGTGGACACGGGTGCCGCTACCGGAGTACGGTTTTGATTCGCTCTACTCTCAGCTGCTTTTAGTCTTAACATAGCGGCGTTTCTGTAAAACAAGAATGGTTGCAATAATGCTTTGTGCTGCAATACCTGCAATGCATATCAGGGGTTTGAGGCATCGCATGTTACAATCCCTACTAATATTATAATTGCGAAAGTAACTCTGTCTGTCAGACAGACGTCTGTCTGTTACGCTTTTACGTCTAAACCACTGAACTGATTTTAATGAAATTTGGTACAGAGATAGAGTTGACCTTGAGAAAGAACATAGGATAGTTTTTATTGCGGACTTTCAAAGAGTTCTCTTGGAAACGCGATATAACCGACCTCGATGCGGGTGAAGCCGCGGGCGAAAAGCTAGTGATAGATAACGCTATTTAACCTGGCAATGCAATGGACGGCAAGGCAATGCTTTTAGCCTCTCTAGGACAGATGCAACTGTAAATTCGCATGTAAGCATGGTTAATGAAAATTGTGTGCAACTAGCTACAGCACTGTTGTTGCATTTGTTTCAAGTCAAACTGACGACATTAGTGTTAATATCAAAATAATAAGTTTGACTGCCTTTACCATACCAAAATTAGACTCTTTAAGGATAGCAGAGTCCCACTATTATAATTTACTTAATGAGCTAGAAGACCAAGTTCATCTGGACGAATATAGGCAGAACCCGTATCAATGATATAATTCAATACATACGCTGCGGCACGTTTCTTGGCAGCCAGTTTTCCATCACAAGCATGATCACTTGCATGCCGATGTCGAAGGCAGAAGTTGAGTGCACATTCACCGCAAACTAGTGGCACCATTTCTTTCGTCTTACATCCTTTGAAGGAACACCGGTTTGTAAACACCTGAAACAAGTTAACAATAATATTTATAATACATAGTACTTACTAGCTTTAGCATACACCTCTGCAATATGGGGATGTTGTTTCATGATTAATATATTTTTTTTCTTTAAAATACTGTGAATTAAGTTATCTGTTATGTCACTTTATGTATGATTTTGTCTCAGTGCTTAATGCTGAACTTTACAGTAGTTAATGTTTGTTAATTTTTATTCTTCAGATTAAGGCAAAATATTATTAGTAGTGTTTTTCAATTATCTTCCTGATGGCCCGATTGAAGAAAATATTACCCAATAATTCATTAAGCAATAAGTAACATTTTTCAAGTCTTTACTGAGGTAAGCACTTATGCATTCCTCGTGAAAAATTCACCTCGCACACTAATGAATGTAATCATTTGGTATGGTAACATTAATTGCTCTATGTGTGTTGTGTAGACGTACCTTTTTCCGTCGCTCCCTGGCGGGGTCGGATGTGCATTGGTTGTCGATGTGCGCGCCCACCGCCACGTCGGGCGGCTCCCCGCGCCGGCCCGGAACCGCCGCGCCGCACAGCGGGCAGTCCGGCACCTGCACGTCACGCGTGTTGGGCTCGGGGCAGTCATGCTTTGCATATGCAAAGTGGTCAGAACTAGAATAATTATTATTTTAAGAAGTTAGTTAATATCAACCTTGGTAGACATGGTTTAGGAATAAAACAGTCTGGAAATAAAAGAACTATATATTCCTACTACTTTTTTTTTACGATACCAGCACAATAGTTCTGTAGCTAGTAAAATTTTAATAAAATGCCACTGCCGCATTGTTTATAAATTAAGTATAGCTTGAGCCATCCATATCCTGCCCTTCTATATAACAGGGCATAGTAGTGTATGGCCTTCCTGCAGTTGACAATATATTTTAATTGAAGCAAGCCGATATAACAGTGATGGTATTTTTAAATAACTTTCATAACTTAACTTTTTATCTGTTTGATATTAAGAGAGGATAATATGTGTCCTATATAATTTGATATTTATTTTCTTAAAAACAAATTTGGTTAAGTACATTTAAATGTACTGTTAACAATTTAATGAATAAGTCTTAGGGATATTAAATGCAAGGTTGCATTCCACAGTTTGAAACAAGTACAAATACAAAATTTGACCTCAAAATCACTTACCAGAACACTTCTTTACAAGCTCCACATTTGTAGGGCAGGAAATCTGTAAAAAAGGCAACATTTTATTACTTATTCTATGACTCATCTTCAGCCAAATAAGCTTTACCTTTTGAAAGGAAACCCGGAAACATGTAATATATAAAACTAGCATGCTATTCATTTCATAACGAGAAAGGTGACTGTCAAAATGAACTTTGTTTCGATTATTTATACCTTTTAAAAACAGTACAACGTATACGGGTCAATTCGGATGCTTTTGTTTTTACTTTTGGTGAGAGTACCGTTTTTTTTAAATTAATAACATAAACTACGAAAGAATATTTGTTTAGATAATACTTACCTAATTTATTACAGGATTTATAAGAACAATTCTTTCCAATGTGTGGGAATTCCATTGTACTATTTAATAAAAAAATTAGTTTATTTTAATTGTGGTGTACCTCCAGCGTAACAGAATAGTGATGACGACAAATACTTGTTAACACTTATATACACTTTATGTTGCAAAATAATTACGTTCCTGTCTTTGTTTATTCGTCATCAACTACGATGAATCTGCGTTGTCAGTAAAATGATGAAACGACATTTTCGTTTGTTATCGAGCATTTACAAAACTTCGGTACCTTTCTAGCACATTCTTTATACTTGAATGATTAGCTTTTGCTGAAATTTTGATAAAAAATATAAAAAATGGTCAGTGTATATTAAGAAATTATACTTTACTTTGATACCATGTAAATTTTCATTTCGAACAAACTATAATATTATACCATAACAAAACTTATTTTCTGATTTTATATCCAACTTCACAAAAATTTCGTTAATGTCAATTTTGGGAATGGCAGGTCTAACTGACATTCAAAGTAAAGGTGTTACCAGAAGAATTAATAATATTAAAATAATAAAAATCTGGGCCTCATTTTTTGAGCTGGTATAGATCCTGTTGAAATTTCAATATCGTATGGTAAAAGACTGGATCCAAAGTAATTCATAGTTCATGAAGGAAAAAATAACGAAACGATACCAACATACAATAGCTCTGTAGCTAGTAAAATTTTAATTAAAAATGCCAGTACCGCTTGTTAATAAATAAACTATAATACTTGGGCCATCCATATATCTGTCCTTCTATAGAGCATAGTAGTATAATATGGCCTCTGCTAAATGCCACATTACATGTTAGATTAAAGTTGCCAACAAGCAATTTTCATGTTCGACATGTCTCCCCGGTTCTCTTCGCATGAAATTATCCAGTTATAAAATGATAAAAATTTTGAGAAAAATCCCTGCCTTGCACATATTTAATTTATATTTCCATATCTATACGAACATAAGAAGCTAATACAATTTAATGTTACAAAGAGGAAAGGTTGCTTTTTTGTGTTTGTAACGAATAAGCTATAAAATTCCTGAACCGAAAAAAAAAACCACTTTAAGCTACATTATAAAAGGACAAGCTATTTACCATCACGCTATGAGCCCATCTGAGCCATGAAAATGAGAAATGTAACTAAATCGGGCTGAAATGATCCCTTTTGGAAAATAAAGCTGAATCAACGGTTAAAGTAACTTTTTATTATGTGTGTACCTACTTATAAAAATGAATGTCGATTGTGGAAAAAGCAGCTAACGTTTAACGTAGTTCAACGTATTTTATACACAATCATACAATTATATTTTAGCTAATCCACCTCTTGAGATTTTTTATGAGAATTTAAACATCTGAAAGCCTATTATTATATCTTGCTGTAAAAGGAGGTTAAGCTTTAAATCATTGTAACATAAAAGTGATTAAAGAAAAACTGAAATGTCAATGTTTAACCGTCATCTCCCTCCAGTGTGACGTTGGGTCGGCCCATATTTTTGAATTTTGTACACTAAATTAATATTAAGTAGATCTTAACAAGGCTCCCATGATAAATTGGATGTTACAAATCAAAAAACTGGACCTAATTGCACAATTGATTTTAGAAATGAGTAAAATAATCCCATCTGCCGCAAAATTGTTGGCCAGTAGAGCGGTTACGGTTTGTAGTATTTTTCCCTTTTAGTTTGCTAAAGTTGTCGAAGAGTTGTCGTCTGATCCCCTGTAATAGGGAACGGATAAACAGTCTATTGCGTTTGGGGTGCGGTTGGCAAATTACGTCCTTGATGATTTCCATTAAGAGCAACGTAAAGTGGCCAAGCGTCTCCAGAGCGAGTCGATCTTTGATTGCACGGATAGCCGAGTGGTTGAGGTCACCGCACCAAATCCAATGAGCGCGACGTGTCGCGGGTTCAATCCCCGCGTAGGACTAGCATTTGTGTGATCCAAGAATACGTGTTCTGAGTTTGGGTGTCTTTTTACATGTGAATTGTATGTTTTTAAAACTTCCCGCGACACAAGGATTAAATTCCTTGCTGCGGGAGTCGTTTAAAAAAAAACATCTTTGATCAGGAGATAGATATTCCGGGTGGATTTTTCTCCGTATTCAAATAATTATTAATGATCGGGTTGTTTTTTACTTATTTTAAGAATCCAAAACCAATTTGAGTACGCATTCTAAAAACGCTTTTGCATATACATCTGCAGCGTTTTAACTATCATACGGTAACTGTGCATATTTAAATACATTGGAGATGTTTGCAATATTCATATACTTGTGTGAAATTAAATTACAGAAAGCAGGCATTCTTGCTCCTGTGGCACCTAAAATCAGATACAGTACGAAAAATGAAGCTAGCATTGAAATCAAGGTAAATCGAATTGATTTTTTTGCGTTAATTATTTAGTTAGACGAAACTTTACTGTTAGGTAGAAAGGGGAAAATCTGGACCATTGGTATAATATATGTTTCTTTAATATACCTACTCACGTGTTTTTTTCGAGCATTTTTTTTCTATTTTCACCATATTTTTAAATCAATGAACTTATTCTGACAGAATTTCAGAACCTATAAAATACTTTTTTTTTCATCATTTATGGTAAAATTGTATAAATGGCAATTTAGCGGTTAGCTAGGAAAGAGAATCCGAAAAGTATGTTTAACAGCTACAGTTAAATACAAGCAACTAGCCTAGAACAAATCTAGAAAGATTAGACAAGCATTAAAAATGCGAAAAGCCACAGAAGAAGCCATCCAAAATTGGATTTTAAAAATCAATCAAACAGATTTATATCCTATCATAAAAAAAAACG